>NW_020201763.1:32999-34397 GCF_001531365.2 Cynara cardunculus var. scolymus
CATTATGCACATTTGATCACAAAAGTTGATCAAAAATATTGTTTCTTTAAAGCGCAATGATCAGATAAAAAATTGATCAAGTAATTTGGCTTTAAGCACGATCAATAAAGAATGATGCGACAACAATTCGATTATTCGGTATGCGAGAGAAATGAATGAAGATCTGTAAGAACAAGTTTACAAATTCTGATATTCAAAAAAAATGGATGTATATGAATCAATGTAAAAAAATATCAGAAAACAAAATTTGAATACAAACGAGTGTATTATCTCCAAAAAATATTTTCATATAAGAGACGTGATAATTACAGTTTGAAGAATAGCTGAAACAGGTATTAGAGTTATGTACGACGAGATATTACGCAAGTAAAATCTCAAGAAATACCTGTTCAGAGAATGTACTCGTTAAAAAAATCATTTTTCAAAACCATTTATTGAACTTTCTAGGAAACTCCCCTTAAAAAGTAGATTTAAGTAATGAAACTTTTAAGCTCAAAAAATTAAAAGAAAACATTTTAAGCACGGGTTCTAAACTGAATGTTTAGAAACCACACTCGGTAAAGCACGGGTCCTGAACTGAAATGTTCAGAAGCCTTAGAATTTAAGCTCGGGTCCTAAACTGGATGTTTAGAAACCTTGTTTGGAATAAATCACAACTCCCCCTGCATYGGTGTATCACTGAAATGATATTCTGATCAGCACAAAATGGACACACCTGCAAAATCAGATCAAATAGATTTTGGTACCCAAACAAACTTGGGTCCTATATTGTTAGTATTGGGTTGGGGTATGTTGTAGTTTCCATACCATTTATTTCGATAAGGTGTTTTCTTTTCAGCACTATTAACAGGATGATTATATACAAGATATGATTCATGCCAGTTATTATAATCATACCTGTTCTTACCTTTCCAATTGTTGTTTTGATAGCTGTTATCTTCATGCCACCTGTTGAACCTTTTGTTATTGACAAAATTATTGGTTCTGCATGTTGAGCACATAATCCTTATCTTGCTAAGATTAATCAAATCATTAGTGGACTTCACAATGCAAGGAAGATTGTTAGTACCAACAGGTGTATGAGATAAAACAGATTCAGACTTATTGACCCAAATGCTTTTAATTTTGAAGGATAATTGGGTGATCCAATGACATACCCTTGATAGTACTGATTAGAACGAGAATAGTTCTTAGAACCATTAGATTTAGGACTACTTGAATAACTGTTTCGAATAGGAACAATTATAAAAGCTAGTTTTACACTGAGAAGGAGAACCAGTTGAACTTTGAGCACACGAAAAGTATTTGACTTTTTGTAAAAGCTGGTCTCTTTAAACAGTAACTAAATCAAATTTAATTTTCAGTTCAGTTCTCATGTTCAATTCAGTTTCAAGGTCT
>NW_020201763.1:34842-42674 GCF_001531365.2 Cynara cardunculus var. scolymus
TTCTTTTCTTTAGCATTCTTCGCTCGTTCCAAAATGATAAGCTGCTCAAAATCGGAGATTTGCTTTAGAAGCATCTTTGCGTTCAGCTCGAGAGAGTTAATCTTATTCTCGTAAGATTCACGTTTAGTTCCAAACTTTCTTTCAACTCCAATGAATCTCTTCTTCTCCTTCTCAAATTCTGTTCTTTCCATATTCAAATTCTTTTCTGCTGTCAGAAATTTCTCCTTCTCTAAGTCAAGTAATTTCTTTAACTCATTCAGATCATTCTCAGACTTATGGAATTTCTCAGTTAAATCCTTTATATCTGTATTATTCCTTGAAGAGTTCCTCTCATCAGTTAGTTCAATTTTAACTTTTTGGAGTTTGTTGAACAAATCTTTATAAGATTGATTCCTTGTTTTTCTTTCTTTGTCAAATTCTACTTTGATATGATCCAAGGATTTGTTAAGTTTATCTATCTGATATTTGGATTCATCCTTAACTCTTTCTATCYTTTCTTTATGCTCCCGATTCAAAGTTTCAATACATTTCTCATTACAATAATTCTGAATTTTATATTCCACAATACTTTTTTCTAACTCAGCAATTTAAAATAGAAAAACACTAAAACTGATGAGAATTTAGTAAAACTACGTGAAACTGTAGAAAATCAGTAAAAACAGTCAAAGACAGTTGAAACTGATAAAAACAGTTTACGTGACGCAAAACAGTTCAAAGATCCTCAAACAGTTAAAACACAAAATAAAACAGATAAACGATGATCCAAAAATTAAAATCTAAGCACAAACAAAATACAAAACCTAAAACACAACAAATATAAGCCCACAAAAAAAATGTCCAAGTCCAAAACAAACTAATTCAAGTACATATGACCCAAAACAGAATCCCTTGATATGATTACAAGCTGTTACAATCCTTGATTCACAACCAAAGGGTATCTGTGCAACTTCCTCCAGCAGTCTCTGATTGTGCTTCGTCCTGAATAACAGCAACACTTGGAAATGGAGAAGCTGGTAACAGATTTTGTGTGATTAAGTCTTGAACCAAAACAATTTGCTGTGAATTGATAAACAACCAAGTCAAATACAGTCTAAATCGTTCAAACCTGATGAGCAATTAAGAATCCAGATGGTGAAATGGATTGAAAGATTTGATATCCGGTCAAAGAGATTGAGCAATAAGATGAGCGGTTTAATAAACCGGACACTTATCCGGACACTAGTCCGCTCAAGACAAACTCAAGAATCCGCTCAAGATGTGTGCGAATAACTTCCCCGCTCAAGTCTTTTGTTTAAATCACTCAGAAAACAATCACACAAACAATCTATTGCTTATCCGGACACTTATCCGGTCAAGAGATGATCGGTTTATATGAACACCAGTCAAGAGGCAATCGGTTTAGGAATAAACCGCTCAAAGACTTACCTGTGATTTGTGCGAATCCGGACAATTATCCGGTCAAGGCTTATACGATTTAGATCTTAATCGCTCAAGTATCCGCTGAAATGGTGTGCGGTTTAGCTTAAACCGCTCAAGGCTTCTATTACACCGCTCAAGAATACCGGTCAAGTTGTGTGCGGTTTACCTCCAGTCCGCACATGTTGTTAAGCTAATCCGGTTAAGACAGCAATGAGTAAACAGGCAATTTAGAGAAAATGGGGTTTTGAACGGTTTAGTTACAAAAACACAAATACAAAGAAATTTTAACAAAAAACGGATCAAAAACACTGATTCTAAAAAAAATTTAAGAACACGAAAACTTTTTAAAAACACAAAATTCGATCACAACTTGAAAAAGAATGATCAGATCAAGAAATTGCGTGAATAACAAAGATTCACGACTCTAAAACGCACACTTTGATCATGATCTTAACACAAAAACACAAAAATTTTAAACAAAATCGGATCAAACTCTAAAGAACATGAAGAACTAAAAAAATCCAGAAAATAAAATCTTCAAAAATCTTCAAATCTGTTGAGCTTTTCTTCTGATTTCTTGCATTTCGGCTTTGATACCAATTGTTTGTCCCTATTTCACTGATCAATCTTCATGTTATCTTCACAATCATGGCAGAATCTCATATATCTTCAAGAACATTGAGAGAAAAAGTCAAACTTCAAAGCTCAGTCAAACTCTCTTATTACGTATCAAATTTACAATAAAGCTCTCTTCTTACAAATTACAAAGACAAACCATATTTATATGGTCAAACATCTAAAGACAAGTCAAAGTCAAACTCCTATAAGAAAAGTCAAACACACTGACTTTTACAATTATAGACTATATTTAACTTTCAAGACGAATACAATTAATACTGATTTTCAGTCCTAACATTCTCCCCCTTTGTTTTCAGACTTGAAAGAAAATTATGCGCTTTGAGTCCTTGTTTGAACTTTGAAACATTAAGCACAATATGTCAACTTCAAAAAAAATCTTCAACTTGGAATCTTCAAGTAATCATCTGTTGAGTTAGATCTTCTAGCATTCTCCCCCACGAATGTAGAATCACGGTGATCTTCTCTTTTAACAATGTAGATCAAAAACAAAAACAATCTTCAGAAATAATGTATAAGATGTGATCTTCAAAGGATCTTCAGATAACAAGTCTTCAGTAAACTATTGTAAAAATGATCTTCACATTCAACATCTCTCAGTCGTTGTAGCACACAAATAATCTTTCTGTAATCATCTTCAGTCGTGCTTCTTTTGAGTCTTTTGCCACTTTCGAAGTTACTCCCCCTGATCTTTGCATCAAATTCCCTTTAACAATGTTCGGAAATGAATATTTCATTCATTATTACATTTATATCAATTAACAATTGTTGGACCGATACTAGGGAACCGCCCACATGATATTGTCTGCTTTGGGCTGCCCCTCCCGGCAACAACCCCTTACGGCTTTAAAACGCGTCACTAGTAGGAGTAAGATCCCCCTTTCCTTATAAGGAAGACGAATCCTCCTAGCCTCACCGATGTGGGATGCTCCTGCATTGCTACAGGAGCGTTCGGTTTAAGAATCGCGGATTTGACCTGCTCAAGGGAACGATGAGGCGGAAGTCCCAACATTCCCCCTCCCCCACATTGGTGCAGCCCTAGCTTTGATACCAATTGTTTGTCCCTAAATTCACTGATCAATCTTCATTAAGCTTCACAATATGGCAGATCTGGATATTGCATTAAGAACATTCATTTGAACATTGAGAGAGAGAAAGTCAATCTTTAAAGCTCTGGTCAAACTCTTATTACGTAAAGAATATTACAAATGAGCTCTCACTTCACAAATTACAAAGACCATTCCTATTTATATGGTCAAACCTACTAACACAAGTCAAAGTCAAACCTTTCTAATAAAAGTCAAACACGATGACTTTTACAATTATAGACTATATTTAACCTTGAAGACGAATACAATTAATACTGATTTTCAGTCCTAACATTCAACGCCTTGTTGATTATATCTTTTAGCGACGAGCCAGGCCCTATTTATGACCACAACACCATCTTCGTCCTTTTTATTTTGTATACCCATTTTGTACCGATAATTGTCTTGTTATTGGGACGTGGAACCAATCTCTAGACTTTGAGTGCTTCGAACTGGTTCAACTCTTCTTGCATGGCTAGTATCCAATCCGGATCAGCTAAGGCTTCGAAAACCTTAATCGGTTCCATGTTACTCAAGAACGTGGAATAAAGACACTCATTAGCTATCGCAGACCTTGTATGAATGGGTGTTGATGGATCACCAATTACTTGATGTATTGGGTGATTTCGGGTCCACTTCTTGCTATGAGGTAGGGAAATGTAGGAGCTTTGATCTGAGTTTTGATCAGTGTAAGTACTTGGGGAGTTTATTGGAACAGGTTCAGGTGAAGGTTCAGTATTAGAAACTGGAATAGGTTGAATATCTGAACTGGATTGTTCGAATTTTCCATCTCTATTACTTCATCCACCACTTCCGTTTCTTCTTCTGTTTCAGTTACTAGCACATCGGGAGATGGACCAGATAATTGTTGTTCACTTGGAATATCCCTGGACAAAACATTAAACTAATTAGATTTATTTTCAAAATATTCTTCATAAAAGTTCTCAAATAAAGAATCTAAATCAGCATTATCAGAATTAGACGACTCAGGTTGAATAGCTTTCCGCGTAGTATTAATTATCAGCCTGGATCCTGAACTGAATTGTTCAGAAGGCACATCAATGACTTCATCAAAGGATATGTTCACGCTTTCATTGATGATTTTGGTCCTTTTATTGTAGACCCTATATGCAGCAGATGTCTTTGAGTGGACAACAAAGACTGCTTCATCAGCTTTAGCAGCGAACTTCCCTCTGTCCTCTTTGTCATTTAAAATAAAGCACCTGCAACCAAAAACTCAAAAGAATTTAATATTAGGTATTCTTTTATTTATTATCTCATATGGAGTTTTACCAAACCTTTTGTTTACGAGTGAGCGGTTCTGGGAAAAACAAGCAGTCGCCACTGCTTCAGCCCATAAAAATAATGGAAGTTTGGAGCATGTAAGTAATGTATGCGTCGCTTCCACCAACGTTCTGTTCTTTTGCTCAACGACACCATTTTGTTGCGGTGTCCGGGCTGCCGAAAATGTATGTGAAATATCGATGGATTCGAGGAATGAACCGAGTGTGTTGTTCTTGAATTCAGTTTCGTTGTCAATTCTGATTTTCTGAACTTGAAGTTGCAGATTATTTTGGACTGTCTTCAAGAATGAAACTATCGTCTCGGCCGCTTCATCCTTTGACCGCATAAAATGAACCCAGGTATATCTGGAATAGTCATCGACTATGACCAGCACATACTTCTTACCGTTTATGCTTTGGACTGACATAGGACTGCAGAGATCCATATGGAGTAAATGTAGAGGACGTTCGGTGTTGAACTCTGTCTTCAGCTTATGTGAAGCTGTGACATCCGTCATTCTTGGGGCATCAGGTTAGCACCTTTGTAGGGTACCTATATTTAGAGCTATATTTATTTAGGATCTAGTCATGATTAATTGAAATTCATCTGGATTAGTTCCCAAAATATAGTTCAGTGAACCTTGTTTCGACAAGTAGCGGATGAAGTTAACTTATGTAATGTCAAATATATTAAAAATGCTCCAAATATAATAAAGTTGATATTATAAGTCCAAATTAAAATACAAAAGTCTCATTTGAATGTCCAAATAATTTTACCAAAAAGGTGGAGCTTTGATTTAATAATGTTATCTTTTATCAATGTTTGGCAAATTGTAGTTTGGATATAAATTTAAATGGGCCTTAGATTGTTTAAAAGAAAAATAATTTTTAAATGGACTTGGGCCTTTAAGGCCGACCCATTTCCTTCCTTAAATCCCACATATAAATACCCCACATCATTTTAAAACTCTCATTTTTCACCTCTCATCTTGAATAAACTTTTCTTCTCAAAAATCTCTCTCTAAACCGTACCTTTCCGGCCGATTTCATCTTCCAACAACATTAAGAATCTAATCCATCTTGAGGATTATTCAAGATTTTATTCAAACGGTAAGGGACTAGTTTCATTATTCTCGTTCTTCGTCAATATTTCTTATTTTCCTACACTTTTCTCCTCGGTCTTTTTATAAACAACTTTCTGGAGAGTCTAAAGTGGGAGCTTATAATCAATGACACGGAAATGTCTTCAAACTGATGGTAATCTATGATCTGCAAAAGATTAGAACTCAAGAAAAGTTGGTAAAGGTACCTGCATGCGGATTTTTGGCCATAAAGTTAAGTTCTGAATCTTCAAGTTCTTGATGCATGTTTATCGTGCGAAAATAGCATCACTTACAGAATCCAGCATGCACCTTAAATCGGTTTTATTCTGTAAAAACTCGTTAAAAATAGGTGAATCTTCTTTTGAAGCTAGCTTAATGTGTTAGTTTTAATGTAAATTTTCAATATTTGGAAAATGATGAGTTTAGACCCCCCAAATGGCCGCCACTCGAAGAGTGTGCAATCTGTTTTGGGGGCTGTGTCACTCATAGGGGTAGGGTAATGATGATTACCTTAAACCTATCTTTAGTTCTTGATTTGGGAAAAGTCTGTTTAATTCCCTTTTATGGTAGATATAAAATTTGAACATAAAAAGAGTTGTGGAAGGTTCCTTTTTGGCAATGATTTATGAGACTAAATTGTCAGATTTAGAATTTATATCGTTCCAAATGACAACTTTTTGGCGCAAAGGATATAATTATAAAATATACATTTTTGGTCTATTTTTAGCAATTAACAAAAATATCAATTTTAAATCATAAAACCCATTGGCATTACATAAGATATAACTTGACTTTATCTCTATCGAGAATCCATAGGTAATATAATTTCTGGTCATTGGACTGTCTAGGAAGGTTAGGGCAGGACGTTCAGCGCTTGAGATGTCATCAAATCCTTGGATATTAATCGGCTAACTAGTGAGTTTTCACGGCCCCACTTTTAATGCTTTTTGTTTATTTAAACTGRGGGAAAAGCATGAAGTTATGCAAACTATACTGTTAAATTATAAAATCATGGGACTAAAGAACTGTTTAGTCGATGCTTTGTTTAAAACCTTTGGACTAAAGAATTGTTTAGTCAAAATCATTGGACTAAAGAACTGTTTAGTCAAGTTTTGTTTATTGTTTTGCACTATGATATAAATGCTAAATTGATGTGCTTGGAAGTATGTTTCCAAATAAAGTCCCCGTCCGTAAACGCTACTTGTTAACTCGGGCATGTCCCCAGGCCGTGGTAATTGTGGATACTGCTATTGTGTTGACAGTCCCACCCAGAAAGGGGTGCACATTACCTATGTTTTATTGGTCTAATCATGTGGAATTTGGACCATCGCTGAATTAGTACTATTACAAACTGTGGGTCTAAGTGAGTGTGCGGGCTACTTATGGTCGTTCATAAAATAATAGGGCACATTGGTCAGGAAAGGCTCAGTAGTGACTCAAGTTTCTAAACATCGTTATAGATTTACATTTATTATGTGCAAAAGTTACGTATAGTTTTGCAAGAAATGATTTATGCATTGTAACGTTTCGTGCATGTGAAAACCCGTGAACTCACCAACTCTTTGTAGTTGACTTGTTTTATGTTTCCTGCTTTTCAGGTTTTAAGTAAGTATTGAAGTTTGTGGAGCATATTTGTGGCGATACCGATTAAGTTCATTGCTGATGTTTTTGTAAAGAAGTTTCTTATTCCATCTTGGTTACGGATGTTAAATTGAACTTCTTGTAAAACTTGAATGATGTTATTTATTTTCTGTTCTTGTGACTCACTTACCTGTTACACCTCGTGTTTCCGCTTTAGCTGGGTGTGACATATTTGGTATCAGAGCCTCAGTTATAGAGAACATCGGTTTTTCTTTACAAACCACAAACTATAACCAAGTATTTTCAAAACGGATTTTCAAGTGATTTAAATACATGTTTATGCAAAAGCGGGTTATGTTATTATATGTCAATTAAACAAAGTCTGATCACCTATGTTTAATTTACGTAAAATAGAGGGACTTAATCGGTTGTACTAAAAATATGCTTCAGATATGAAATTGTTGTGAAAAGCATTATTTTGTGTGTGTACATAACTTATGAATATCCATTGCCCTAGACCAACCAGAAGCACTGGTCAGAAGGACAAGAGACGATGGATAGAAAATCCCTTGTATTGTTAAGTGTCCATGTTAGACCAGAAGCGCTGGTTAGAAGAACTAGAGGCGATGCATAGAAAATCCCTTGTATTGTTAAATGTCCATGTTGGACCAGAAGCGCTGGTTAGAAGGACCAGAGGCGATGGGTAGAAAATCCCTTGTATT
>NW_020201763.1:42754-46799 GCF_001531365.2 Cynara cardunculus var. scolymus
AGAAAATCCCTTGTATTGTTAAGTGTCCATGTTGGACCAGAAGCGCTGGTTAGAAGGACCAGAGGTGATGGGTAGAAAATCCCTTGTATTGTTAAATGTCCATGTTGGACCAGAAGCGCTGGTTAGAAGAACCAGAGGTCGATGGACCAGAGATCCATTGATTTGTTAAGTATGAGAAACTAGAGGTCGATGGACCAGAGATCCATTGATCCGTTAAGTAAGAGAAACCAGAGGTCGATGGACCAGAGACCCATTGAACTGCTATGAAGATGGAACCAGAAAACCGATGAGCTAGAACCCAAAAAAAATTCTAAGTATGGTAAAGCAACCAGAGGTTCTGGTAATGCAACCAGAAGCTCTGGTACTATAACCAGAGACTTGGGCTATCCCAAGGCCTTAGCTTGATTGCCATCCTTACCCTTGCTTAGAAGCTTCTGTTATGACACTAAGCATTTTTAGATGGTACATTTAGTAACTAATATTATTAATGTCGCAGATCACTATGGCATCACCTACTTCTAGTGAATACTCGGCCAACGAATCCGGTTACGTGGTTCGTCGATCCAGAAGGAGCTCATCTATCAATGAAGAAGTGGACCCTTATGAGCATGAGGACACTGCGACTAGTGGGGCATCTGCTTCACCACCGGCATCTATATTACCCCCATCGGAGCCAGTACCCGATATCTCACCACAAACCTTTCATGGTTCAAGGATTAGAGTTACGCCTAGGAAAAGTGTTCCACTACCTCGACGGGTGACATTTGAGAACTCTGCTAGAGTTAGAGGAGAGTCATCACAACCACAGCTAGGGAGCATGATTTTTCAAGTAGTGACCGAAGTACCTCATCCTGCACTCGGGGCATGAATCCGGATGAGCGAGAATGGGTGCGGAGAATCGCATCAGATACTCAAGTTCACCAGACCCGACTGGGATACCACCACATTCTGAATAACCTGTCCGATGTGATGGAAGTGCACCACCAGCGTATGATGAGAAACACAGATGTCGTCATTACTGTGAGACGGGAGATTAGAAGATTGTATAGGTGGATGGTGCTGAACGAGATGATGATGCTGATATTAGGAATGCTGATTGGTTGGATGTTGTTTTAGAAAGGTTGACTAGTGATAGGCTATCCACTCTTTTGCAAAGAAACCCAAGAACTTGTTTTGATAGGTTGAATCAGCTATGAACATCTGACATCTTTTGAGAAATGTTTATTCACCTCGATTCATGGTTGAATATAAGACTATTCTGTTTAATTATATAAATGGTTGAATGTTATCCGTTCGATGAATGCCCTTGCATCATTTAAATGACTGGAAGTTATTGTCCTTGTTATTGCCATAATAATGATGAAATTCCCTTCTGACTTAGGCCATAGAAAATGCTGCCAAGAAGAGAAAACCCTGAGGTTGCACAACTCGTATCAGAACAACTATTCGCTGCACTCCCCAACATTGTCAGCCAGGTAGCGGTAGGATTGAATGCTAACCAACCAACCAATTCTGAGCCTAGAACAGCCAGAGAATGCACTTACAAATCCTTCAAATCTTGCAACACAAAAGATTTCCATGGAACTGAAGGAGCYGTAGGATTACTAACCTGGATGGAAAGTATGGAATCTGTCCTTCACATTAGTAAATGCTCATAAGCAAATAAACTAGAATATGCAGCATGTCTACTGCAAGGTCGAGCACTTACTTGGTGGAACACATTAGTTCAGACTAAGGGGTCGAGAATCGGCCAATCAACTTTCGTGGGAAGAGTTCAAGAAACTACTTAAGGATGAATACTGCCCAAGAAGTGAACTCCAAAAGTTGGAAATGGAGTTATGGAACCATGAGATGAAAGGGGAAAATATAVYTGCRTATACTGCCCGATTCCATGAGTTAGCGAACTTAGTGCCACATCTGGTGACACCCGAGGAAGTTCGAATTGAGAGATATATTTGGGGACTGTCTCAAGAGATTCGAGGAAACATCACCTCGGCAAACCCAAAGACCCTTCAGGAGGCAATAGACATTGCCACCAAACTCACAAATAATGTTTTTCGATCTGGAGAATTCGCCAAGGGAAAGAGAAAGATGGAGGAGCATGGGAATCAAAGATTTGGGGGAAGATTTGATAAGAATAGGAAAGTAGCAGGGAATTTTGGGGTTCAAACCCAGGTGGTAAACCATGGAAGCAAGCCTAAGTGCAATAAATGCCAATATCTACATTGGGGAAATTGCATCATCTGCCAAAGATGCCACAGAGGTGGTCATGCCACGAAAGATTGCAGGAAGCGATTGTGTTTTGATTGTGGGAGTCCAGACCACATAAGGAACATGTGCCCAAAGAGAAAACAAGGAACAAATGCTAACGAAGCCCAACCGGCCAATAAAGGAAACCCAGAAAGTCAAGCACGGGGCCGAGCATTTGAGATTGGAGCGAAGGAAGCTAGGTATGATCCCAATGTGGTTACAAGGTACATTTCTCTTGAATAATGAATTTGCATCGGTATTATTTCATTCAGGGGCAGATAGAAGCTTTATATCATTAGATTTTAAGCCGAAGATTAACTTAAAGCCCCAAAGGTTGAAAGAAGCGTATACAATAGAATTTGCCAATGGCCAAGAAATTAAGGCTAGAGATATAATCATGGGTTGCACCCTAAGTTTAGCCAATAAGGATTTTAGTATAGACCTTATTTCGATTGAGTTAGGAAGCTTTGATATAGTCATAGGAATGGACTGGCTATCCAAAAATCGAGCTAAAACAGTATGTTCGGAAAAGGTTATCCAAATTCCTCAAGAAGGAAGTGACTCAATTGTAATTCGAGGAGACGAGTCAGATCGAAAAATTAGGATAGTATCATGTATGAAGATGCGAAAGTACTTAAAGAAGAATTATGTCGCATTTTTGGCACATGTTATTGATAAGAAGGTCAAGGAGAAATGTATTGATGATTTCCCTGTAGTTCGGGAGTTCCCTGATTTATTTCCTGAGGATTTACCAGGACTACCCCCGTCGAGACAAGTCGAATTTGGTATCGACTTAATCCCTAGACCTGCCCCAGTGGCAAAAGCACCATATCGATTGGCTCCATCAGAAATGCAAGAATTGTCAGGTCAACACCAAGAACTGTTGGATAGAGGATTCATAAGAACTAGTTTCTCACCATGGGGTGCACCTGTGCTATTCGTCAAAAAGAAAGATGGGTCAATGCGAATGTGCATTGATTATAGGGAAATTAATAAGTTGACCATCAAGAATAGATTCCACCTTCCCAGAATCGATGATTTATTCGATCAACTCCAAGGTGATGTATACTTTTCAAAGATCGATCTACGATCTGGATATCATCAAGTGAGAATTTGAGAGGATAACACCCCCAAAACAGCATTTAGAACCCGATATGGTCATTATGAGTTTTTGGTTATGCCATTCGGGATAACCAATGCATCGGCGGTCTTTATGGATCTCATGAATAGGGTTTGCAGACCATACCTGGATAAATTTGTAATCATTTTCATAGACGACATATTGGTTTATTCACGAAGTAAGGAGGACCATGAGCAACATCTGAGGATGATATTAGAGCTACTTCGAAACCAAAAATTGTACGCAAAATTCTCCAAATGCAAATTCTGGATTCATGAAGTACAATTTCTTGGTCACGTGCTTAATGAAAAGGGATTCAGGTAGATCCTGCCAAGATTGAGGCCATTAAGAAATCGGAAGCCCCAAAAACCCCTACGGAAATTCGTCAATTCCTTGGCTTGGCAGGCTATTATCGGTGATTCATTGCGAACTTTTCAAAAATTACACAACCACTCACAGCTTTAACTCAGAAAGACAAGAAGTTTGTCTGGGGAGAGAAACAGGAAGAGGGGCATTCGAGACCCTTAAGCAAGGACTGTGTAATGCACCTATCTTATCCTTACTAGAGGGTTCAGAAAACTTTGTGGTATATTGTGACGCATCACATCAAGGATTAGGATGTGTACTAATGCAAAAAGATAAGGTCATTGCATATGCCTCAAGGCAACTCAAAGT
>NW_020201763.1:47609-49805 GCF_001531365.2 Cynara cardunculus var. scolymus
TTTCGAACAACTTTGATTCACACTATTTTTTATTTTAAATAAGTTTTAAACCTGTTTTGGTCGAAAATTGATTTTTCGTATTCTAGAAAATGTTCTTCAAAACTCATAATTTTTCATGTTTTGATCCAAAATTTTGGTAAAAAGTGTGAAAGTTTGTGCTTTTTGGTTGAATATTAATCCGATTAAAGCTTGTGCGAATTAAGGGTGTTATCCGCTTAACTCTTGTGAGATTTAACATCTGTGTGATTTTTGGTTGTTTGATATAGGTTATCCGGACAACACTTGTGCGGATATTTGATCGATTTAACAATCCGCCTGGTAAACCGTTCATAACTTGTGCGGATAAGTGTGCGATTTAAACAATCCGGCTGGTAAGTCTAGGTAACTTGAACGGATTAGTGACCGATTTACGTAATCCGACTGGTAAGTCTTTGAAGGTTTCTGCAATTTACATAATCCGCTTGGTAAGACTTTCAAGTTGTCTACTTGAGCGATTTATATGTGTGATCGTATATACTTTGGTGATTGAACGGATATTGACTTTTTGATCGATTTATTTCTTTGACTTTTCATCGATTTGTTTTAAAAAAGGACTTATACGTATTTTGACTTGTTGACTTAATTGACCATTGACTTGTTGACTTTTTACGTCCGATTTTCATTTTGGATTTTTGACTAAGTGTGAAAAACCTCCGATTTGAGATTTTTAAATCAAATTGAATTTTGTGCTTTATCCGTATTTCATTTTGAATAATCCGTGTGAAATTTGAATTTTTGGTTAAAATCTGGTTAAGTGTTTTTGTGCGATTTAAGGTTGCTTGTTGTCCGGACTTCTAATCCGGATAACTTGTTGAAATTTTCTATCTTCTTGACCGGACTTCCAATCCAGATAAACTTGACCGGACTACTAATCCGGATAAGTGTATGTGCATAAATTGTTCTAAGTGTTGAATGTGTGCGAAATATTGTTTACATATTATCAGATATATTTTTGTAAACTGATCCTTTAATTCAAACTTTGAACTGCAGTTGATCCTATTTCATACAATTTGATACGATGAGTTCACGAGAAGCAATGGCTATTGGTACTGATACCAAGCCACCTGTTCTATTTTCGTGGTGATTACAATCAGTGGAGAGACAGATTCCTGAGTTTTATTGAGAGAATGAAAGAAGGAGATCTAATAATGAAATCATTAATGAAAGGTCCTACTAAATTCTTCATATAGGTAGAAGCTGATGTACTAGCAGGCTTACCTACACAGAGAGTTCCTAAACTAAAGCGTCATTATTCACCTGAAGAAAAGGAGAGAGCTCATGCTGATGTGTTGTGCAAATCTTATATGATGCAAGCACTGACTAATGAGATTTACACCACTATTGACAGTCATAAATCATCAGGTCACAGCATGTGGGTTCAAATCGAAAAGATAATGATGGGTTCGAAAGTGGGAACTCAGCTGAAAATCACTAACTGTATTTCAGCCTATGAAGAATTGAAGGCTAAAGAAGGTGAAAGTCTTGATGATGTTTACCATAGGCTTGCCAGACTGCTAAATGATCTGACAAAGAATGGAATTTCTAAAACTACAATAGAGATTAATGTTAAGTTTCTTAACAATCTCCAGTCAGAGTGGAAACCATTTGCCAATCATATCAGAKTCAATAAACAGTTATCTGATATTGATTTTCATGAAATCTATGAAACTCTGAAACAAAATGAGCAAGATGTTTTGGAAATCCAAAATGCTAAGAAGAAAGAAAAAGAAGTTGCTGATCTTTTGGCTCTTGTATCTGAGAGAAAGGAGAAGAAATCTAAAAGCAGATCTGGAAAGCAAGTAAAGGAAGTTAGTCAGTCAAGTGAGTCTGAAACAGAAGACAGTAACARCTCAKATTCARATTYTGAAATGTCAGAGATCAAACAGGCAATGGCAATGCTAACTAAAGCATTCCAGAAGAAGTTCTCAAAAAGGCCACACTCGAACAACCAGAGATTCTCGTCATGTTCAAAATATGAATACAAAGACAAGTTTGGCAAGAAGAAGAAGTATAAAGAGAAGAGGTTCGAGAAGAAGTATGAGAAAAAGCCGGAAGAAAAGAAGAATTTTGTCAAAGGTACAGCTGATGAGAACACAAAGTGTTATAACTGTGGTAAGCTAGGCCACTTTGCTATAAATTGTAGGAAGCCGGTAAATC
>NW_020201764.1:0-1336 GCF_001531365.2 Cynara cardunculus var. scolymus
CCCAAAGTCTCCACTCGATCCCTCTGCCAAGTTAGGCTCTGAACCTATTAGGCACGACATCGACAGAACACCGGTAGGCTCTCCAATTGGGGATGTCCGAGGATCTAGTGGAAGTCCCCGAGATGACTACGCCAAATCAGTCACTGAGGGCGCCTTACACTCCAAGGCTACTAGGTCACCWTGTGTTGGTGATCTAGGTTCCCCGAGTGCCTATGTGACAAAGGAGGAGTTACAAACCTTCGCCACAGAGGTATTCAAGAGGATGGATGAGTTGAAAAGCTTGTTGTCCTCCTCACCGACGACAGAGGCACTTACACCTCTAACAGAGGCTCTAAAGGAGTTGACTTCTACAACTTTTGAACTCAAGGCGACCTTATCAGCCCTTCAGAGCTCTGTCCTCAAAAAGGATGATCTCACAGAAGCCTTCAGTGCACTATCTTTCAACCCCTCTTCAATCCACATGCTCAAAACAGAATTAACAGAGGTTGCCGCCTAATATGCTGCAGATGTAGTTTCTGCCGACTACACCAACTATTCTGCCTTCAAGGATGAGATCAAAGAGATGTTCTCCTCTGCGGTCACTTATGGCATCGATTCTTCATCCTCCAGGGCTAACATTAACCATCTAGCCACTCGCAGAGAGCTAGATGCAATGGTTGAAGCCCTTGGAGAGACCGTGCGGAAATACAATGACCATCTTCTCAAGGAAGCCCGAGCAACCAACGAATCAATAAGAGACTGCACAAAAAAACTCGTCGCAGAGGGTAACAACTTCAGAAATGAGATCTATTGCTGCGTCTCTACCTTGAAGTGGGCCACAGAGATTGACATCAACAATGCCTCTGTGAATGATGAAATGGTCATTGAAAAAATGGAGAAGGCGGCTTCCAAAGTTCTAAGGCGATTGAAGAAGGCTCCCATCACTACATGCAAAACAGAGGCCACTCATATCCATGATGATCAGGGAGGTGATGACCCTGATCGTCATGAGGGGGAGAAAAAGATAGAACCAAAGAAGACAACCTCTGCCAAACCACTAAAAATAGTGGACTCTGCTGCTGCTCTATTCTCAAAACACAAATCTCCAAAGCCTAAAGGGAAAGGCAAGGGTAAATTAGTAGAGGAGTCGCCACAGAAGGGGTCAAGCTCTGACACGCTGGAAGAGATCAATGAAGAAGAATATGATGACCCTGATCTTGTTCGGGCACTAAAGGCTTCTTTGGCAGAGGCACAGGCGAAAAAGGGCAGAGCCCCCATCCCCAGAGTCGGAGAAGGCTCTTCTTCCAAACTTGCAAAGATACCGGAAGAAACGTTCACGGGTACGTTTGACGCTCTG
>NW_020201764.1:2500-5873 GCF_001531365.2 Cynara cardunculus var. scolymus
AGGTTCTGGAAAATAGTCCTCTGTCAAATAGAATATGCAAGTCAATTACAGCAGAGCCTCTGAGATGGCTCACAGAGGGTCTGCGGATTTGGTCTTCTGTGAAGTTTCTGTTCCAACAGTTTTCAAAGGTTGTTAGCCGCATATGATTCTCACGTGACTAGGGAATAATCGACTTTATTTGGACGGCCAAGATGAAGACACGCATCAAGATCTGGTCTCTAAGGTCGTTAGGCACTAGTATAAATAGCGGATAGGATCTTTGTAATCTGTGGAGCTTCTAGTATTGTAATCGTCAAATTTTCAATTGAATTGATTGAAAAACCTTTGAAGCAATCTCTTGTGTTCATCCTCTTCATCAATACTGTGTGTTCTTAATACTCTGTTTTGCTCTTATTATTACTTCCGCTGCACTTCATTATTAAAGAGCTTTTCTAGAGTATTAGATCAATATTAAAGCTGAATTTAAGATCCAACAAATACCCAGATCCCTTAAACTAAGGCTCTGATACCAACTGTAACATCCCACAATTTCCACCAAACAGATAATCCACATCATCATAATTATAACACAAAATGTAACATCGTTTACAAAATGCAGATTAACAAAAACTTTCTTGAACTACATTTATGAGTAACTAAATGTTATTCATTCTAATCTTTTCCCTTGCCTTTATCTTGCGAGGTATGATGACCTGCAAAACAGGTTAATCCAACAACTGAGCGTTACACCAAAAAGGTCTAGTGAATGTATAAATCTCAAACAAACAACATATTTTCCAAACAATCAGTTCAGAATCAAACCTGTTTTGATACGTAAACTTATTTATGTCCCTCGTGGTTACACCGCCATTACATCTCTCTCGCGGTTACACCGCCATAACATCTCTCTCGCGGTTACACCGCCATTACATCTCTCTCGCGTGGTTACACCGCCATCACATCGCTCTCGCGGTTACACAACCATTACATCTCTCTCGCGGTTACACCGCCATCACATCTCTCTCGCGGTTACACTACCATTACATCTCTTTTTCACGATTACACCGCCATTACATCCCTAAATTTTCTAACACTTTAACCGGATTTAGAGTCCGGCCAATCATCCGGAGACTTAAAATCCGGACAACACTGTCCGGATATTAATCCGAATAAAGCTGTCTGGATATCAATCCAGTCATCACATTCCTTTAAGCGGTTTAATTTTAATCTGCACACCTCTTGAGCGATTTAGGGTTAATCCGGTCACCTCTTGACCGGTTTAGGGTTGAGTCCGGACAACACTTGAGCGGTTTAAGAATAAACCGATCAACACTTGGATGATTTAAGGAAAAATCCGCACAATATAAAATATAAATCATAATAACCAGTTCCAATAACTATTGAATTGTATGCAAACAATTTATACTCAAAGCTTAATACACTCACCTTAAACAAGGAAATCTTGATTCTGAATTCTCTTCTTCTTTTCTGTCAAATCGTACAATTCACCAAGAAAACTTTTCTAATGAAGCAAGTATGAAAACCCTCTACATGCTTCCCTTTTACTATTTATAGTAAGAGGATACACTAATATGGCGGCACACACACACACAGCCGACTTACCTTTTTCCCAAAATTGTTTTTATTTCAAATAAAAAACAATTATACATACACACACATTCTTTGATATATATATATATATATATTCCAAAAATCATAATTCAAATCTCAAACCTGAATATTACAAATTTTGGTCCCAATAATCAATAAGTTTGAGTGAACTGGATATCATTAATGATATTCGGTATCAGATATGGTATCTGAGCTGTGGATATCATTGGTAATTTGGGGTTTGCTCAAGTGAGATGTTATAGATATGGTATCAGAGCTGTGGTTTGAGTGAACTGGATATCATTAATGATATTCGGACTCAAATCATGAAATGAAAGGGGAAAATATAGCTGCTTATATGGCCCGATTCCACGAGTTAGCGAATCTAGTACCACATCTAGTGACCCCGGAGGAAGTCCGCATTGAGAGGTATATTTGGGGATTGTCTTTAGAAATCCGAGGAAACATCACCTCGGCCAACCCAAAAATACTTAAGGAGGCAATAGCGGTTCGATTCGGAGAATTCGCCAAGGGAAAGAGAAAAATGGAGGAGCATGGGGATCGAAGATCTGGGATAAAATTTGACAAGAATAGGAGAGTGGTAGGAAATTTTGGGGTACAGACTCAGGTGGTTAATCAAGGAGGCAAGACTAAGTGCAATAGATGCAAATATCTGCGCTGGGGGAATTGCATCATTTGTCATAGATGCCACCTAGGGGTCATACAGCAAAGGATTGCCAAAGACGATTATGTTTCGATTGTGGGAGCCCAGATCATATAA
Organism: Cynara cardunculus var. scolymus; assembly: GCF_001531365.2. Taxonomy (NCBI): domain Eukaryota; kingdom Viridiplantae; phylum Streptophyta; class Magnoliopsida; order Asterales; family Asteraceae; genus Cynara; species Cynara cardunculus. Next base: position 4,872 of record NW_020201764.1, read on the forward strand.
GGAATGTATGCCCAAAGAGAAAACAAGCAGTAAATGCAAACCAAGCCCGACCAGAAAGTCAAGGAAACCCAGAAAGTCAGGCACGGGGCAGAGCATTTGAGATTGGAGCCAAAGAAGCTATGTATGATCCCAATGTGGTTTCAGGTATGTTTCTCTTGAATAATGAATTTGCATCGGTTTTATTTGATTCAGGGGCAGATAGAAGTTTTGTATCATTAGATTTTAAGCCGAGGATTAACTTAAAACCCCAAAGGTTGGAAGAAGTTTACGTAATTGAGTTTGAAAATAAATTAAGCCTAGAGACATAATCATGGATTGCACTCTAAATTTAGCCAATAAGGATTTTAGCATAGTTATTCCGATTGAACTAGGAAGTTTTGACATAGTCATAGGCATGGATTGGCTATCCAGAAATCAAGCTGAAATTGTCTGTTCGAAAAAGGTCATCCGAATTCCTCAAGAAGGAAATGACCCAATTGTGATTCGAGGAGATGTGTTAGATCGAAAAATTAAGATAGTATCTTGCATGAAGATACGGAGGTACTTAAAGAAGAATTATGTTGCATTTTTGGCACATGTTATTGACAGGAAGGTCAAAGAAAAAGGTATTGATGATTTCTCTATAGTTCGGGAGTTTCCTGATGTATTTCCCGAGGATTTACCAGGATTACCCCCGCCAAGACAAGTCGAATTCGGTATCGACTTAATTCCTGGAGCTGCCCCAGTGGCAAAGGCACCATATCGTTTGGCACCATCGGAAATGCAAGAAATGTCAAATCAACTCCAGGAGTTATTGGATAAAGGATTTATAAGGCCAATTTTCTCACCATGGGGTGCACCGGTTCTATTCGTTAAAAAGAAAGATGGGTCAATGCGAATGTGCATTGATTATAGGGAACTTAATAAGTTGACCATCAAGAATAGATACTATCTTCCTAGAATCGATGATCTGTTTGATCAACTCCAAGGTGCGGTATACTTTTCCAAAATTGATCTACGATT
>NW_020201764.1:6473-18773 GCF_001531365.2 Cynara cardunculus var. scolymus
ATCGCATCAAGGCTTAGGATGCATGCTAATGCAAAAAGATAAGGTCATTGCATATGCCTCAAGGCAACTCAAAGTGCACGAGAAGAATTATACTACTCATGACCTTGAATTGGGGGCAGTAGTATTTGCACTTAAGATTTGGAGGCACTATCTTTACGGCACCAAATGCACCATCTTCACTTATCACAAAAGTCTTCAACATATCCTAAATCAAAAGATGCTGAACATGAGGCAACAGAGATGGGTCGAACTTCTCAATGACTATGATTGTGAAATAAAGTACCACCCGGGAAAAGCTAACGTGGTAGCAGACGCCTTAAGACAGAAAGAAAGGGTGAAACCGTCAAGGGTACGAGCCATGGGAATGCTGGTTCAAACGAACCTAAAAATGTAAATTCTTGAAGCTCAAGAAGAGGCATTGAAATCGGAGAATCTGAAGAACGAGACCCTGCACCACCTAGAGAAGGAATTCAAAACTCGAGCAGATGGGGTGCGTTACTTCAGAAATAGAGTTTGCATACCAAAGGACGACAGCCTCCGGTCAACAATTTTGGAGGAAGCACATCGCTCAAGATACTCAATTCACCCAGGAACCAATAAGATGTACAAAGAGCTAAGAGAATATTACTGGTGGCCAGGAATGAAGAAGGACGTTGCTTTGTACGTAAGCCGGTGCTTAACTTGCGCAAGGGTAAAAGCTGAACAACAGAAACCGTCTGGTCTTCTTCAGCAAGCAGAGATTCCCCAATGAAAGTGGGATCAGATATCAATGGATTTTGTTACGAAGTTACCTAGAACTAGGAGAGGACATGACTCAATTTGGGTCATAGTGGATCGACTTACGAAATCCATGCACTTTTTACCTGTTCGAGAAGACTTTAGTACRGAAAGGCTTGCACAKTTATAWATCAATGAAATCGTATCGCGTCATGGAGTACCTATTTCTATCATCTCAGACAGAGATAGCCGTTTTACTTCACGATTGTGGCGATCAGTTCAAAAGGTAAGGCACGAGGTTGGACTTAAGCACTTCCTATCATCCTCAAATGGATGGGCAAACGGAAAGGACTATCCAAACACTAGAGGATATGTTACGAGCCTGTGTGATAGACTTTGGAGGCAGTTGGGATACTCATCTACCATTGGTTGAATTTTCTTACAACAATGGCTATCACACTAGTATCCAGTGCGCACCATACGAAGCCTTGTATGGGCGTAAATGTAGATCCCCACTCAGCTGGTTGGAAATTGGTGACAGACAGCTGACTAGGCCTGACATTATCCAAGAGACAACCGACAAAATCTCGATCATCCAAGAAAGACTTAAAGCTGCAATAGATCGTTAGAAAAGCTACGCTGATAACCGAAGGAAACCATTGAAATTTCAAGTGGGTGATAAAGTCCTTTTAAAAGTATCTCCCTAGAAAGAAGTGGTGCGTTTCAGAAAGAAAGGAAAACTTAGCCCAAGGTATGTTGGTCCATTTGAAATACTCGAAAGAATAGGACCGGTTGCATACAAACTAAGCTTGCCCCCAGAGCTTAGTGCCATGCATGATACATTTCAAGTATCAAACCTTAAGAAATGTTTAGCCGACGAATCATTGGTTCTACCTTTGGAAGATATTCAAATTAACGAACGGTTACGCTTCATTGAAGAGCCGATCAAAATCCTCGACCATAAAGTCAAGCAATTGAGGCGTAGCAAAATCCCAATTGTAAAAGTTCATTGGACTTCGAGGCATGGACCGGAGTACACGTGGGAAAGAGAAGATTTCATGAAAAGCAAGTATCCCCACTTGTTCTCAAATGAGTCATGATATGGATTTGACGAATAAATTTCGGGACGAAATTTTCTAGCATGGGGAGACTGTGACATTCTGTCATTTCGGAGCTTCAGGTTAGCACCTTATTATAGATCCTATATTTAGAATTATATTTTTCTAAGATCTAGTCATGATGATTATAGTTCATCTGGCTTAGCTCCCAAGTTTAGTTCCGAAGATCACGCTTCGGCAGGTAACTAACGAAGTTAACTTGTGTAATGCCAAATATTTTAGAAATGCTCCAAATAAAATAAAGTTTATATTATAAACATTCAAATTAAAATACAAAAGTCCCAATTGAATGTCCAAATAATTTTATAAAAAGGTGGAGTTTTGAAATAATAGTGTCATTTTTAATAATGTTTGGTAAATTACATTGTTGATTATAAAGTTAAGTGGGTTTATCCTTGCCTAAAAGAAAAATAAAAAGTTTTTATTGGGTTTGGGCCTTTAGAGGCCAGCCCATTTACCTCTTTAAAATTCACATATAAATACCCCACATCCTTTGAAAACTCTCATTTTCCAACTCTCTTGCTCGCTAAACCATAACATCTCTCTAATCTCTCTCTAAAAACAAACCACCCTCCAGCCGATTCTTTCAAGCAAGCCTTCAGGAAATTCTGTCAATCTTGAAGAATATTCAAGATTTTAAGAAAAAGGTATGATACTAGTTATTTTACTTTTATAGAATAACAAAAGTTTTCATCTTCCTACTCCCACTTCTTGATCTTGTAGCTAAATTTCTGGAGAAWTAAAGAGGGGAGATTATACATCAAAGACAAGAAAATGTCTTCAAAAAGGATGATAATCTATGATCCATGTTCTTTGAACTCTAAAGTAGAAGGAAACCCATTGCATGAGAAGTTTGAGCATGTAAAGATATGTTTTGAAGAATCTTGCATGCATCTCAAATCGGCTTTGTCATCTTCAAAATTTAATAAAATCGGGAATTATTATCTGGAGGCTAACCATGTTTGTTAGTTTGAAAATAGAGTTAAGATTCTTGAAAAATGATGAGCTTAGACCCCAAATGACTGACACTCGAAGAGTGTGCAATGTATTTTGGGGGCTGTGTAACTCAAGCTTGTAGGGTAATAATGAGTGACTTAAACCCACTCAAATTTCTTGATATTTGGAAAAAGTCTGCTGATCTCATTATTTTGGATGATGTGAAAAGTTGGACATAAAATGACTTTGGAAGGTTCCTATTTATAATGATTTGTGAAACCTAAAAATACCTGGAACAGAATTTATAATCTGTCCAAAAATCAGCTTTTGAGTAAAGGATTTTGATTCTTTTTAATATATATATAATTTTTTGGCTATTTTTAGATTAAATAATAAAATATCAATTTTAATTTATAGAAACCCGATGGCATTACATAAGATACAACTTAACTTTATCTTTGTCAAGAACCCATAGGTGATCTAAATTCTGGATGTTGGTCTGTTTAGAAAGGTTAGGGCGAACGTTGAGCGCTTCAAACGTCATCCTCTTGGATATTTATCATCAAACCTGTAAGTTTTCACGGCCCCACTTTTTAATGCTTTTTGTTATTTAACTGGGGGAAAAGCATGAGATTAAGCAAACTATATTGTTTATTTATTTAACCATTGGACTAAAGAACTGTTTAGTCAARCTTTGTTTGAAACCATCGGACTAAAGAACTGTTTAGTCAAGTTTATTATGTCATGAAATATTGACTATTTTTGCACTATGAAATAAATGCTAAATTGATGTGCTTGGGAGTATGTTTCCAAATAAACTCCTCGTCCGTAAATGCTACTTGTTAACTCGGGCACGTCCCCGGGCCGTGGTATTGTGGATAGCCGCTATTGTGTTTACAGTCCCACCCAGAAAGGGTGCACATTACCTATGTTTTCTTAGTCTAATCATGTGAAATTTGGACCACCGCTGAATTAGTACTACTACGAACTGTGGGACCTAAGTAAGTGTACGAGCTACTTATGGTCGTTCGTAAAATAATGGGGCACATTGGTCAGGTAAGGCTCAGTAGCGTCTCAAGTTAAGCATCATGGTAGATTTACATTTATTAAGTGCAAAAGGTTACGTATAAGTTTGCAAATAAATGATTTCTGCATTGTAATATTTTGTGCATGTGAAAACCCGTGAGCTCACCAACTCTTTGTAGTTGACGTTGTTTTATGTTCCATGCTTTTCAGGTAATAAGTAAGAAATGAAGTATTTTGGGAGCATACTTGTGACAAGACCGATTAAGTTCGCAACTGAAGATTTTGTAAAAGAAGTATTTTATCCCAATTTGGTTATGGGTGTTACACTTGATTTCTTTTAGTAAAACTTGAATGGTGTTGTTTATTAACTGTTGTTGTGACTCGCTTACCTGTTACATCTCGTGTTTCCGCTTTAGCGGGGTGTGACATACTCTTAATTTTTTTTCTTGATTATTCGTTTTAAAAGGAATTTTCACTCATTTTTTTCTCAACTTTAAAACATTTTCTTTTACGTAATCTGGAAATCGTTTTCTGTCGATTATCTTTCTCATCAAGTTTTCTTCTCAATTTTTGATTTAAAATGTCGTCGTCTCAATCATGGAACTACATGTATAGTGCCGGTTCCCTGACAAAACCTCCAACTCTCATTAGGGAAGAATATCCCCGATGGAAGATTCAGATGATAAATTTTTACGAGGGTCTAGATCTAGAACTTTACGAATCAATTTTAAATGGCACATACGTCCCTACCACCATCATACCTCGGATTCCTGTTGCTGGTGATACAGTTGAGGTACGTGCCTGGCGAGTACCCAAACTTCATCGTGACTGGAACGGTGAAGATAAACGAAGAGTGGAAGTGGATCAAAAGGCCAAAAGACTTTTGATTATGGCGCTTCCCAACGAAATTTTCAAATCACTCGACGCGTGCGACTAAGCCAAGGATTTGTGGGATCAACTGGTTAACCAGTTGGAAGGAGGCATCAAGATGAAGAAGAATCGTCGTGCCCAATGCCTGAACGAATACAACAGCTTCCAGGCACTCTCCGATGAGTCTTCAGAACAGACTTATCACCGCTTCAATACTCTGATCAACAAATGTCGCAAATGTGACTTGATCAGAACTTAAGAGGAGAACAACATGCTCTTCTTGAAGAGATTGAATGCAGAATGGGAAACCAGACGATGTCTCTCCAGGAAAACCAAGATATAGAGCAATGGACATTGCACGACATGTAAGGGACTCTGCAGGCTCAAGAACAAGAGGTGCATAAGGCAAAGGTCGCTCTTGGTGGACTCCTGGCTCTTGTCTCTGATTCAAAAGAGACAGGATCAAGCCAGACACATAGAGAACGGAGACCCAGAGAAGAGAGAAGAAAGGGAAAGAAGGCTCTCATCTTGGAGAGTGATGATGAAGAAGACAGAGCTTCTAGCTCTGAAGACGATGACATCAACGCCTTTGCGAAATCCTTGGCCTTGATCACCAAGGAATTCCAAATAAAATTTGGGAAGAAGGTCTTCCACTTAAGAGGAAGACAAAATAATCGAAGCAGAGGCAAATCTTTTGAAGGAAGGAACCCTTCTTCTGTTTCCAACAAGAAGGAGGAAGAGCCATCGGACCAGAAGAAGCAAGGTGTCCAATGCTTTAGATGCGGGAAGATGGGGCACTACTCCAAAGAGTGCGGAGGCCCCTTAGTGAAAGACGAACTATACTATAAAAATAAGTACAAGTACAATCGAACACAAAGGAGCCTCATGGCAGAACAGGAGAATTGGATCTCTGACTCCTCGTCTGAAGAAGAAGACCAAGCAAACTTCTGTGGGATGGCTGTCGAGAATGACAGAGAAGAGTTTGGATCTGACTCCGACTCCCAAGTATGTTATATCTCTGGCTATTCTCACTCTGACTGGAAGAGAGCACCTCTGCCTTGACTAACGATTTCGTCAATCTACAGCAAAAGCTCTCTCTCGAAAAATCCAAAAGAAAATCCTTGAAAAAGGAAAAACTATTTTTTGAACGAGAGACAGAGTTGCTAACTGTAGAGAAACAAGAGTTATCAGTGGAAAATGAAAAGCTTTTACAAGCAAAACGATCCACTGAAACAAATCTTAAAACAGAGTGCTTAGAATTAAAAGCGGCTATTAAGAAGAAAGTAACAGAGCTTCTAGAAAAAGAAAGAGATAGATTAAACTCTGAGGCCCTAAAAGACTATTTTCAAAAGGAAAGGGAGTTCCTACACCAGAGCTTACAAAGAAAAGAGCTATTGATTAAGAAATATCAAGATGCTCAGCAGGTGTACGAAAAAGTAAATCTCAACAGGATAAAGCAGGGATAGGTTATATAGACCTAGACCTCACCTGGAAGAAGAAAAATACTCTTGAATTCGTGTTTAGGTTGGGCGAAATATAGAAACCAGATTTTCCTATTTTGCATACAGCTTCACCGTTTAAAAGATGTAGGCTTGAAAGTGGAGCCAGAACTCCAAAGTTGAAATTCAAAAACATCTCTTACTCTTCAAAATGTCTGTCGTAAGTTGATTTAAAATGCATACAGAAGAACAACGAGATTTTTTGTTTTGGCTCTATGAATCTCGAACATCTTGAGACTGGAAGTGAGGTTGTAAAACCTGAACCAGATGAAATCAAGAGTTCATCCACATGAAATTTTCTTAAAACTCTGGATATTAATGGATGACTTTACAGAAACGATAAGACAGGTTTTCGAGCAAGACTTGCTTGAGGCCTTGAATTATCCTCCTAAAGGTCATGCAGATTCTTCTGAGTGTAACTCCTTGAATACTTTTGAAAGTACCACAAAACAAAAGACGGACAAAGCTTGTAGCTCATGCATACGAGAATCTCAAGTTCTTAATGATACCTCTGTACTTCGATATTCACACAATGATTTTCTTGACTCTACCTCTGAGTCAGAGGTGGACTCGTTTAAAGAGCAAATTAAGACAGAGGTTGTTGCCAAAGAACTAGAGGTTGCAAAACCCCCTATTGAGAAAAAGATTCACCTAGATTCTGGCCGTGCAAGCATGACGACAAGTGCTAAATCCGCTCCCAAGTTTGAATATAGGGTAAAGAGTGCAAAGTTTGTTTCTTCTGCATCAATGGGCTCAAATTCCAAATCTAAGCCAATTAAATTCACTCCGGAACAGAAGGGAAAATCCGCTGCATACTCTAACATTAATTCCTCTATTTCAGAGAGGCCTCTGAAGGCCAAAGGAGTAGGGAAGAAGAAATCAGAGAAGACCCATTCACTATTAAAACAATCAGATCTAGATAGGAAGTTTGCTAGAACTACAAATGCTAGGAATGATTGTAATAATTTGTTCTTTAAATCAAATAAATCATTTTGTCATTCAAAATGTGTTCATAATTGTGAATGTGTTTCTCTGCTGCTTAAGTTAAAGCAGCACTTCTCTGATCCTAACTATCTTTTATCTGGGTCATCAAGGACTAAATCCAAGAAGACCCATAATAGAAAGAAGGATCCTAAAGCCAAGTCTGATAACCGGGTGTAGAGACGAAGCCTCTCCCAAAGCTTAAAAAGCTATCCTCTATTCCTAAGGACCCATTATGAAACGGGTACCTATATCCCTATAATTTGTTTTGCAGAAGCCACATGGGGACATTTGGTATCTTGACTCCGGATGCTCAAGACATATGACCGGTAATAAGAGGTTGCTCTCCTCATACAGAGAGAAGACTGGAGGAAAAGTGACCTTTGACGATAACAAGCAAGGAGAAATAAAGGGATATGGGGATCTACTACAAGGTAAGGTTTTTATGTCTAAGGTTGCTTATGTCTCTGGGCTTAAACATAATGTTTTGAGCATAAGTCAACTGTGTGATTCTGGCTACAATGTCAAGTTCCAAAAGGAAGGTTGCTCCATTATGTCAGAATCAGGTCAGGAGTTGCTAAGAGCCAAGAGAAAAGGCAATCTGTATCTCATGAACTTCTCACCACCAGACAATTCAGAGACTCTCTGTCTCGTGTCTCGCAAGAGTGAAGAAGCTTGGCTTTGGCACCACAAGCTGTCTCATCTCAATTTCCAGAATATAGAGAAGCTTGTGAAGAATAATCTGGTTGACAGACTTCCTGCCATAAAGTTCGAAAAGGACCATCTCTGCTCTGCATGTGAAATGGGAAAGCTCAAAAGAGCATCCCACAAAACTAAGACAGATATGTCCTATGTCAGACCTCTACATATGCTTCATGTGGATCTGTGTGGTCCAATCTCTGTGCAGAGCTTGTTTGGTAAAAAGTATATCTTAGTCTTAATTAATGAATACTCACGATATACTTGGATTGAGTATGTAAGGTAGAAATCAGATGTCCCGGAGCTGCTAATCAAATTGATGATCAAGATTCAAGTACTTCTACAATGCAAAATTGAGAAGCTGAGAAGTGATAATGGAACAGAGTTCAAGAACGCCAAGATTGATGCGCACTTGGACACAGAGGGCATAACTCAAAACTTCTCTACAGCAAGGACACCACAACAAAATGGTGTCGTAGAAAGAAAGAATCGAACTCTGGTCGAAGCGACATCAACCATGCTAGCCAGCTCTGGTCTTCCAAATCGTTTTTGGGCAGAAGCAATCTCTACTGCCTGCTTTATTCAAAATAAAGCAACGGTGGTAAAGAGGCATATGAAGACCCCTTACGAACTAATCAACCAAAGAAAGCCTAAATTTAATTTTTGCATGTCTTTGATTGCAGATGCTTCATCTTGAATGATCAAGATCAACTTGGAAAGTTTGATAAGAAGGCAGATGAAGGCACGTTCCTTGGTTATTCCACAAAATCCAAGGCATACCGAGTCTTCAATCAACGAACCAAGACGGTCATGGAAAGCATCAATGTCTCGTTCGACGATAAAGAACATGTGACTTTAGAGTACCTCAGCTCTGGACTCGAGCTTAACACTCAGACTTCCAATTCTCAAATGAAGTCAAGGGAATTGGAACTCAAGCTCTTATTTGAAGACTTCTATGGTGATGAAGACATCTCTGTACGTGCACCAAGGGATGAATCTGCGAGTGTAAGTGAAGAACCACAAACAAAAAGTACATTTGACTCTGGTCCTTCACACACCTCTGCTTCCTCTGGTGATCATATCCATCCACAAACAGAGCAAACAAGCTCTGCATCAGAGCCCAGTCTCGTAGAGCCAGAGCATGAAACCTCTGGTTCTACACCTGGTTCCTCTGTACCATCATCCGAGGGGAAGCAAGCAGAAACTTCTTCGCCATCAACGAGCTCAATGCCAAACATGCCTATGGAATGTGATCAAACGTCCAATAACAAGATGGACAAAGGATCATCCTCTTCACCAGATCATTGGTGAACCTTCAAGTGGCATAAAGACACGGGCAGCCATAACTAATGACTGTTTATTCGTAAACTTCCTAAGTATGGTAGAGCATAAGAAAGTACATGAAGCCCTACAAGATCCTAGTTGGGTCAATGCCGCGCAAGAAGAGCTCCAACAATTCGAGAGAAATAAGGTATGGACTCTTGTACCTTTACCAAAGAATAAAATTATAATTGGCTGTAAATGGGTTTCTAGAAACAAGAAGGATGAGGATGGGATCGTAGTGAGAAATAAAGCTAGGCTCGTAGCAAAAGGCTATTTCCAGGAAGAAGGCATAGACTATGACGAGACCTTTGTGCCAGTAGCAAGGCTAGAAGCTATACGCTTGTTCTTAGCCTTTCTCTGCTCATAAGGGATTCCGAGTCTATCAAATGGATGTTAAGTCAGCATTCTTGAATGGTAAGCTGAAGGAGGAAGTCTACGTTCAACAACCTCTGGGGTTTGAAAGCTCCACATACCCAGAGTACGTCTACTTCTTGGACAAAGCTATGTATGGACTTAAGCAAGCACCTCGAGCCTGGTATGAACGTCTCTCATCTTTTCTCTTGTCTAATGGCTTTGAAAAAGGTAAAATCGATACAACTTTGTTTATTAAGAGGTATTAAGGTGAGATTCTCTTAGTACAAATATATGTTGACGACATTATCTTTGGTTCAACAAAGCAGAGGCATTGTGATAAGTTCTCTGCGTTGATGAAGAGTGAGTTTGAAATGAGCATGATGGGAGAATTAAAATCCTTCCTCGGCTTGCAAGTAAAACAAAGGGAGGACGGTATTTATATTAGCCAAGCTAAGTATGTCTCCGACATATTTAAGAAATGCCAACTCCATAACTCTTCCACTATGAGAACACCAATCGCTACGGGAACTAAGCTTGACACAGATCCATCTAGAAAACCGGTGGATGTTAAGACTTACCGTGGAATGATTGGATCACTACTATACCTCATGGCTAGTAGACCAGACATCATGTTTGCCACATGTCTCTGTATACGTTTTCAAGCAAATCAAAAGGAATCTCACCTTTCGGCTGTAAAAAGAATCTTTAGATACCTCAAGGGAACTCAATTTCTTGGTCTCTGCTATCCAAAGCATTCTAGTTTTGATCTTATCGCGAACACATATTCTGATCATGCAAGTTGTAAACTTGATCGAAAGAGTACATCAGGGAGCTGCCAATTACTTGGGGACAAGCTCATAAGCTGGACCTCAACGAAGCAGAACTGCGTCTCTACTTCCACAGCTGAAGCAACGTATGTAGCTGCAGCTAGTTGCTGTTCCCAAGTGATATGGATGAAGACTCAACTGAAAGACTATGGCGTTGAGTTCGAGAAAATTCTATATAAATCTCGTAACAGTGGTATTTTTGGTCGATGTTTTCCAGGGAGAGGTGGAGGGCATGGTTATTGGGTTTGATAGGAAAAGGAACCAGGTTTTGACTGGTTTCCTCAACAGTTTTGTGGGTTGTGGTGTGTGTTTGGGAGTTTTCAGACTCGGAAGATGACATAGTTGCAGTTTTTGGGGAAAAAGAATGGTTTAAAGAAAGTTAGGGTTTCAAGAATCAGTTCTTGATTCTTAACAGGGGTTTGAGGAGAGGATTTATGGAACTTACTTGACAGACGGGATGAAGACTCAACTGAAAGACTATGGCGTTGAGTTCGAGAAAATTCTAATCCTGTGTGATTCAGAAAGTGTTATCGCAATCACAGCCAATCCTGTGCAACACTAAAAAACAAAGCACATCGATGTTCTTTATCATTTCATCAAAGACCATGTAGAGAAAGGTACGATTGAAATGTTCTTTGTTAGTATAGATTTACAACTTGCTGATATTTTTATAAAAGCTCTTGATGAAAGGAGATTTAACTTTCTGGTTAGCAAGTTGGGTATGCTCAATCTTTCAAACTAAGCCAGAGCCTCTGTATGTACTATACAGAGCCTCTGCATCCCTTATGCATACTTCTGTTTTTTTGTTTATTGTATTGATCCATGAGACAAAGCCTCTGCATAGTACATGCAGAGCCTCTGCATAGTACATGCAGAGCCTCTTGCTCAAGTCCTAGTTGTCTTGTGATACATAGCCTCTGTATAATACATACAGAGCCTCTGTACCTTGGTTCTTATGCATATGCAATACTTATCACATATGATCCAAGCATAGTTCAAGGGGGAGCATATAAGAAGAGCTCAAGTCAAGGGGGAGCAACATATCATAACACACAGAGCCTCTACATGTACTATACAAAGCCTCTTCTTCAAAACTTTTTATGATTATAGGACAGAGCCTCTATATGTACTATACAGAGCCTCTTCCTCTAAACACATCAAGTTTTCTACAGAGGACATGTATAGTCCAATCACGAGTCTCCGTATGAGATCCTAAGGTATGTTGTCTTTCTCTGCATGTAGTATTCTAGTTCTTTATAAAACCTCTATTTTTACACTAACCAGAGTATTTACACTTATCATTTTTTTAAACTTCAAAATATATTATTTTATTAAAGAAGACGTACGGTTCTTTATTTTTATTATTTTTAAACAACTATCATTTAAACTAAGCGTCACCGCCTGTGAGCTTAATTTTTCAAATGTGGCGCGCCCCCACAGGCTGTGTAAAAGTTGTTTCAGTTTAACCTGACGTTTGGGGCGCTAAATACTCAAGTGCTTTTTAATTTTTCCATTTAAACAATTTTTTGCCCCCAAATTACTTTTTACGCTTACAAAGAATTTCAAGAACCGTCGTCGTCTTCAAGCTTCCTTCCGCCATTGTTACCCCTTCAAAGCTCTCAAACCAGTGTTCAGAAGTCCATTCCGTCATCAAAATTCATCCCGTCTGTCAAGTAAGTTCCATAAATCCTCTCCTCAAACCCCTGTTAAGAATCAAGAACTGATTCTTGAAACCCTAACTTTCTTTAAACCATTCTTTTTCCCCAAAAACTGCAACTATGTCATCTTCCGAGTCTGAAAACTCCCAAACACACACCACAACCCACAAAACTGTTGAGGAAACCAGTCAAAACCTGGTTCCTTTTCCTATCAAACCCAATAACCATGCCCTCCACCTCTCCCTGGAAAACATCGACCAAAAATACCACTGTTACGAGATTTATATAGAAT
>NW_020201764.1:19993-21984 GCF_001531365.2 Cynara cardunculus var. scolymus
GTAAAGACCTTTACCCACCTTTTTGAACAAAACCATGGGCAAGGTAAAACTACCTAGAAGATGTCAAAAATCAGATCTCTAATTAGTCCTTTGAGATCTCAAAAGCTGCAGGAGATGGGCTGCCAAAAAGGGAGGATGTGACCTCAAAAGATTCTCGTACTATTTTCAAGAATGCCCATGGATCATCCTGCAGCGAGTGCTGAAGCATGCTTTAGCCAAATACCTATAAACATGGCTATTTTCCCCAAAAATTAACATACATCCAAGAAGTAAACATATTTATCATATCACCTTAGCTCCAATATAAAAATAGAAAAACAAACCGAAAAGACTCAATTTGTGGAATTTGGGAAAATAAAATGGGCAAATAAAGTGAAGAAAAAGTGCAAAAGTATCAAATAAATTGGTACTTATCACACCCCCAAACTAGAATTGTTGTTTGTCCCCAAACAACATAAAAAGACAAATAAAAGACTCAAATAAGATGGAAAAAATGGACACCGATACTCACGACTACCACTTTCTTGTTATAAATAGCTTTTCGTAAATCAAAGTGGAAGTTATTTTGTACTAATCACATTTATATACCATAGGCTAGCCTCACTTTTCCTTCGTCTGATTTATAGACATTGTCACTTACTAGGATCAAAAGGACTTGTCGGGTTTCTCTCTTTGGCTTTTTCTCTCTCTCATAGCTCAGCCTTTTTCTTACTTAAATATTTACTTGGCTTTTTGTAGCCACTTTCCTTTTGTATTTTGCATTTTTGCTTCTTTTTTTTTTCAATGCTTTTTAAGCATTTTTTTTAATATATATATATATATATATTTTTTGAAAGAGCCTTGCTCTTTTTGACAAAATCCCCCCAACTAAGATACAACAATGTCCCCATTGTGATTTATATATGTGGCTCAGTGGGGTGCAAGGGGAGTRTATAGGGCTTTGCCCGGTTATGGAGAAGAGATGGCCTAGATCATATCMTAAGTAGTGACAATTTAAACCAAGTTGCGTCCCGGAAAAGAGTCGGCTAGTTCTAGTATTGCAATGTAAGCTAATACTCAAACTCACATCACTTTTAAATTACTCAAGCTATTAACACAAGTCGGTGGTGGTGAAGTGTATGCCATAAAGTTCCATCTAAAAATAAAATCTAATAGTAAAAAGGACTGACACGAACAATTCCCAGACGCGTGGAAAAGAGGAAAAATAAAGAARGGAAAAAGTAAATTGGAGCTAAAAGGAATGATAGATAAACCTGCTTACTCGTGTGGAGTATGTCCTCAATGGTCGGCGGGGCGCCGGGATATCCCGGCGAGCATGTCCTTCAACTCAGTCATGAGTCGAGCATCTCGTTCATGGGCTTTCAGTGCTTTTTCCATGGTGGTGTGGTGTGTCTGGGCGCTTCTTTCCAAGGTGGTCTCTAGCTTGGTGACTTTCTCCTTCAATCGCCGAACTTCATGTGCCAAATTCGTCTCCATGGGGCTGCTGTCCGGAGCAAGTGGGGGCTTTCCGGTCTCACCTCGCGGCGTCTTGCGGATCCGATCAACTGTTTTGCGCTCAATAGGTAGTGCATTGGTGGTAAGTGCCTCGCCGGGTGGTACTAGGACTTTCGCCTTCTTCATTAAGCCGTGGATCAATGCCGGGAAGTATAATCGTCCGGTAGGTTTCCTAGTACATCCATGAATGGCATCGGAAATGATTGCCCCAACATCAAGTGATCTACCTGCAAGAATACAGTAAAGTAAAAGCATACGATCCAAGGATGTGTTTGAGTCGTGTGTGGTGGGGTGAAATGAGTATCTCAAAAAGTGATTCCACACGGCCGCATTCTTCTTGAGCAGGTTGGTTTAAAACTTGAGTGGGCTGCGCTTTTGTGGTGCCTTCCAAGTGGCTCCCTCTTCCGCTACAACGGTCAATACCATCTTCAGATCCTCATCGGTATGGTCATGCAATAACCTGCGATACTCACAGACTGGAGGCGCAATCAAGTCAT
>NW_020201764.1:23129-26734 GCF_001531365.2 Cynara cardunculus var. scolymus
AGGGAGACTCACAATAGGGTTGAGGTGGCATATGTCAAAGTCTGTGCTCTCTGTCTTGGTAACCCCTTGGGAGAGTGGCTGATCTGGAGGTGGGACTCCCGAGGGTTGTGCATTATCTTGACTCTCATCCTTTATCTTCATGCGTTTGGCTCGTGGTTTTCTTTGCTTGGGTTTCGGCAAACCTTTGGGAACATAAGTTTCCACATCGATGGCCTTACCTTCCTCTTTGGTCATTGGTTTGGTGACATGTCGTTCTGTGGACCTAGTGGCTGGTCTACGAGGTTTGGGTTTAGGTCTAGGTGGAGGGGAAGGGGTGGGGCTGTTTGGGTTTGGGAAACAGTGGATAATGGAATTTGAGGTGTCCAAACAGTAGGGTTAGGGGCTGTTTGGGTTTGGGAAACAGTGGATAATGGAATTTGAGGTGTCCAAACAGTAGGGTTAGGGGCTGTTTGGGTTTGGACAACAGGTGTAGGGGTTGGTTGGGCTAAGGAAATGGTAGGTTGGATAAATGTTGGGATTAGGACAGCGGGTAAAGGGATTGTTTGGCCAAATGGAATGGCTCTAAGAGGGGTAGGACATGGGATGATGGATCTTAGCAACCACGGTGGTAGGTTGGCTAAGTTGGTTGGTAGAGGGAATGTGGTTTGTGGTATGGGAGGAGGGGAAGGTCGGGAAGGGTGAGGGTACCCAGGTGGTATTCTGTCATCCATTCCAAACCTGCACAGAAAGAATAAACCAAAGGAGGAAAGTCAGTTTAGGTTCATGATGCCAAGTAGTTGAGTCTTATGTATGTAAGTATAATCAAGTTATGCACATAAGGCTCAAAATTACTTATTTCATGGCTGTAAGGACAGCCTACTGTATGTATTTATATAGTTACACACTCAAAAACTGAAATTGTATACATATGCAAACAAACCAAGGAAAATCACCCAAGGGCCAAGACAGGTTGTTATGCTCAAAAGAGGATGTACGCATAGGGATCATCTTTTCCTTGTTAGCACTATAATCATGGAACCCAAAACCAAGACATGCACTTTTAAGGTTCAAAAAGAAGGCTTTTGCAGCTTGCCTGCTCCCTGAAAATCATGTTCTAAACAGGCTGAAAATCATCTTTAGATCCAATTCAAAAATCATGTTATGGACCAAAATCAATACAGTTAATAGTGAGAACAAGAAGCAGGCTGCTGTGTGATCAAGCTCTCATCACAGCCCCAAAATGGCTGTCTGTAAAGCAAACAGTGTGGCCATGAGATCAAATCCAAGCATTTTTGAGTGCCTAAATATAGCCAAAAATGGCTGTTTGCACATTTATAAGCTTGATCATGCTATCATGGCGTCAAAAACCCCTAATGCATGCTTCATGCATAAGTAAACATAAGAACAAGCCATAATCACACAACCAGTGGATGGTATGATCAGAGCCCATAAGGGCTGTTTGCACAGTCAGCAGGTTGGTCATGAGATCAAAATGAAAGAGAGAACAGTAAATAGGCAAAACACAGGCTGTGTGCTTTGTGTGCAATCATATGCATTTTGTATTGAACTCACACAATACGGCCAACTCAGATAGAAATCAAACTTGCTGTCTGTCTGAACTCTTGATTCGGCAAACATAGAGAGACAGGTTGTGACTTATGGCAATAATTCTACATTAGGCATGCTTCAAAAACAGGTCTCATCTAGATAGCTTGTACGGACACCAAGTTTTTGGAAACAAGACTAACCAAACCACACAGTGACCAAGTCAGGCCTTGCTCTGTTTTGAAAGATTCATGAAAACAGAAGTAAACTCAGGTCTGGGTTTCCTGATTTGCCAATCAGAGGGAGTCAAAACTATCTCTTGTCTGCTGTTTTGGATGCATACATGAACAACTATTAAAGAGAAACACATATTAACAACAACAGGTTCCTTGCTTGGTTGCATGTACAAAGGCCTAAGGTAGGATCAACAATATTTGTGAATGCCTATCTAAGAACCAGAATCAAAGGTCAAACATACACAAACATGAATCAACAGTTATGGCCGTTTATGATCATGCGTTCATCAAATGCTAACAGCTTAGGGTCATGAAGTGGTAGGCAAGAGTACAGCCCAAGATGGCTGTTTGGACAGCCAACAAGTTGATCCTTGTATCAAATGCAAAAAGACACACAGGTAGCAAAGTAAGATTTGGAAACTTGCTCTAGAAATCAGTTAAAATCATGTGTTTGGTCAGGCAAAGCATATGAACATAAGGCTACATGATTTCACATATTGACAGGGATCAATTTTTGAGCTTTTCTTGTTGCTGGCATAAGACTGGATTAAGGCATATACAAATCAGGTTGTGAAGCAGACCAATCCAATCTATGCATGCTTACCCAAAAATAAGTTATATCTGTCCAGAACTCTTAAGCATATGGGAACAAAATTCAGATAACTGCACAATGATACACATACTGATAACAAGACATAGGAACCTAAATCATGTTATAGTAGCTACCAATTTTCACAAGAGTGGTTACCTGGTTTCACATGATCAAGACATATTCTTAGAAAAAAGACTATATGGTCTTTTGCAAATGGTCTGTCCAAATTGTCATAAACCAAGATGGTGTGACTATTTAGGCTCTTGCTTAGACAAACCAACAAAAGATCACAAGATGTTTGACCACTACTGTCTGATCATGTGTTCCTCCAAATTAACAAAAATCAAAATGCAGTCTTTTGGTTGTGAAGAAAATACAGAGACCATGAGACTTCAAAGACCATAAGGGTCAATAGATGGAAATAAACCACAAGATTGAAATTCCATCAAAATCAATTCACAAAGATTTACCACTTCACTGTAATCGCATTTTGGCACCAAAATTCAACTAGGGTTTATGCATTACCGCTAGTATCATAACCGTAATTCCTGTTCTACAGTGCTTGATTATGCATAAGGGAACTCATTTGGCCAAAAATCGATCAAAAACACGCGGCATTTTGCTTAAATGACTAAGATTAGGGACAAAGAACAAAGTACCTGGTGCTATTTGATCAATATATCGAGTTTTCTTTGCTTCCCCTAGTTCGAATGATGTGTGAATCAAACCTGCCTTGCCGAGTGCTTATGTAACCACAAAAAAAAATAGAAGAGGGGGTATCGTACTTGATTACCGAAGGCAATGATGAAGATGATGCAAGGGGTAAGGGAAATTGGTAGTCGGCGATAGCGATGGGAAGGGAAAAGAAGGCGCGATGGATTGATTTTTGGGTCTGTGATGGACGGAGTTAGAGAGGGATAGGGAAGAAAAGAAATGAAGATGTCTGCTTTGGCGATGGATGGGAAGTGAAACAAACAGGGTGAACAGTGGTGGTGATGGTATCTCTTTCTCGTACAAAATCAGGCTTGACGGAGAAAGGGTGCAGGCTTTGTGATGAAATGGTGATGAAATGGGTGATGATCTCTCCTTTTCGTACAAGAGAAAACAGTTGATGGAGAAGGGGGGCAGGCTTGCGTACGGTTATGTGGGAAAAGAGGGGGAAAACAAAAAAAAGAAGGGACTTATATACTTAGATATAAAATACATATATATATATATTTTTTTTTTTCTTTAAACAAACAGCCCCTAACTAA
>NW_020201764.1:30449-32177 GCF_001531365.2 Cynara cardunculus var. scolymus
ACAGTTTCAAATTCGTTCAGCTTCTTTTTCTTGCTCAAAATGTCCTTGAGGAATTTTGCATAACTTGGCATTTGTTCAATAGCTTCAACCAACGGGATGTTGATATGTAGCTGTTTGAACACATCAAGGAACTTCTTAAACTGTAGCTCCTCTTTCTGATTCCTCAACCTTTGTGGAAAAGGTATATAAAGGAAAACAGGAGCTATGACTGATTTCTTGGAGGACTGACTAGGGGGTGCCTGGATGATGATAGGTTCACTAAGAGGGACTGGTGACTCTGCTTCCTTGTTACTTTCAGAAGAAGAAGATCCAATATCATCCTGAAATGATACCTTCTTTTTGCCTTCATTTGGAAATAACAAGGGAAAGTCTGCTTTCTCAGGAAGTGGTCCTATTTCTATTGATTTCCCTTATCTTTTAATGTGGGTGTGACAATATCTGAACTAGATGTTGTGACATCCATCTCAACTGGGTCCTGGGGTTCAACAGTCTTTTTTATGGGTTCACTCTCTACGAGGTTCTTTCCACTACTTAAAGTCACTACCTTCACATGTTCTTTCATGATGGACTTTGGGATCTCTGTATCACTAGGAAGAGTACCTGCAGGTCTATTTCTTACCTCTAGTGCAAGTTGACTAATMTGTGTTTCTAGAGATCTTATGGCAGTGTTCTGATGGTTCATGGCTACGTTGGTTTGGTTTATGAATCCTTTCAGAGTTGCTTCCAAAGAAGTAGAAGATTCGGCTTGGTGGTTAGACTTGTTTTGGAAAGATGACTGATTTGTTTGTTGATGAAAGGTATTTTGGTGATGGGYTGGGGCTTGACTCTGATGATGTTGTTGAGACTGATGTGGTTGGAATTRTGAAGTCCCTTGGGGTTTGTTCATTGGTGGGTTTAGAGCAGGACTGTGCCATGAAAAATTTGGGTGTTGTCTCCACCCAGGATTGTACGTTTGAGAAAATGGTCCTGATCTATTTTGATTCCCGACATAATTGACTGATTCGGAGTTGGATGGACAATGTTCAAAGGGATGTCCTCCACCACAGTACACACATTGTACTGACTCAACAGTTGGAGCATGCGCGGTGGCTATGGTTTGTGATGCTTGACCATTTGTTAAATTTTTAATCAAATTGGTCATTGCAGTCATCTGAGCCGTTAATGCTGTAAAAGCATCTACGTCATGAACTCTCGCTGTTTTGCGAGGTACTAGTGCACGTGGGTCGGCCCAATGTCCATTATTATTTGAAATCTTTTCAAGGATATCATATCCATCATTATAGGTACTAGCCGTGAAAGCTCCACCTGATGTAGCATCGAGCATTTGTTTTGCAGTGAGATTTAACCCATTGTAAAATGTCTCAAGCTGTATACAGTATGGAATGCCATGGTGAGGGAATTTTCTTAAGAGCTCCTTGTACCTTTCCCAAGCATCGGGAACTGCCTCATCGTCCATTTGTTTAAAAAGACAAATTTCGTTTCTGGACTTAGCGTTCCGAGTTGGAGGAAAATATTTTTTTAAAAACTTTTCTGCCATACTGTTCCAAGAGTCCACAGATCCTGGTTGCAAGGAATTAAACCAAGACTTTGCCCTATCCCTTAAAGAAAAAGGAAACAATGTGAGTCTTAAAGCATCGTTAGATACTCCCGGGATAAGGAAAGTGTCAGTTATTTCCATGAATGATTTTAAGTGCGAGTGTGGATCTTCAGATGGCAAACCACTGAACT
>NW_020201764.1:33937-47551 GCF_001531365.2 Cynara cardunculus var. scolymus
CTAATTAGTCCTTTGAGATCTCAAAAGCTGCAGGAGATGGGCTGCCAAAAAGGGAGGATGTGACCCCAAAAGATTCTCGTACTATTTTCAAGAATGCCCCTGGATCATCCTGCAGCGAGTGCTGAAGCATGCTTTAGCCAAATACCTATAAACATGGCTATTTTCTCCAAAAATTAACATACATCCAAGAAGTAAACATATTTATCATATCACCTTAGCTCCAATATAAAAATAGAAAAACAAACCGAAAAGACTCAATTTGTGGAATTTGGGAAAATAAAATGGGCAAATAAAGTGAAGAAAAAGTGCAAAAGTATCAAATAAATTGGTACTTATCAACCACCCAATCATCAACATTCTCCAAAACCACATTCTAAACCCTGCTTGACAAATACAGATGACCTTGTACCTGAAAGGTATACCAAGAATACTGGCAATCTTTCGCCATTACCGACTCTCAAAGAAGAATCGTTGGAGATTTATATGTCTCCTCTTCAAAGGAATTTGTTACTGTTCGCATTTCAAGGTCCATGTTTTTGCGGATTCTTGAATTACCAACGAAAACTGACCTAGGGCTTTTTGAGTACACCCCTCTCCCATCTGGGGACGAGATAGTGGCATTTTTGAAATTTTTGGGGTACAACAAGGCAATCCAGCACCCGTCACAATATCGTCGTCAATACCTACCATTAATGTGGAATACACTGTTCACATTGGTCAACAGATCACTGACAGGGAAGTTTTGGGAGCCTCGACATGTGCTCAACGAACGTTCTTCAAATCGTATATGGCATCTTCTTCAACCTATCTCTGAACTACTCCTTGATACTTTACACAGAGTTCAAGGCTGTCGTGGCCAAGAAATGTCAAGAGGTAGCCAAAGGGAGACAGTTGCCATCTCTGCTATTTCCACGTTTCTTGGGTCTTCTCCTAAGACCTGCTCTCGACGAAAACAATATTGACGTGGGTCGTCTACCTATTCACAAGGTGAATGTGCTCACTCAATACAGGCCAACATTTAACAAAGAGGGATACGCAACAGAGAGGCTCATCCCAAATAAGCTCAAGACCTATATGAAGACAAAAGAGATCAGGAGAGCGTACGGATGTACATGCAAGACACTAGAACAAGTGTCTCGAACCCCGGTATGCATAGGAACAGCCGATGAAGAAGAAAGAACTGACGACACATTAAGGCCTCAAGTAGAGGGAGAGATGGTAAGAGCAGAAGAAGAGAGGGTGAGAGCAGAGCAAGAGAGGGAGAAACAAAGAAAACGAGAGAAAGCAAGGAAAAAGAAAATAGAGAGGGAGAGGAAGAAAAAGGAAGAAGCAGAGCGAGTAGAGCAAGAGAGATTGGCTGAGCTTGCTCGTGTACAAGCAGAGGAGGAGCAAGCAGAAAAAGCTCGACAAGCAGAGATAGCTCGTCTAAGTGAAGAAGCCAGACTTAGAGCAGAGGAAGAAGCTCGTCGAAACTTGGCCCAATCCTCTAGTCCTAACCAAGGGAATGACCAAGAGCACTTCGATGATGCTATCAGGTCTTATATAAGTGAGGAGAGTGAGGAAGTGGAAGAAGAGAGTGAGGAAGAAGAGGAGGATAGTAAGGAGGGACAAGAAAGTGAGAGCGAGGAGGAAGAAGAGGAAGAAGTGGAAGAAGAGGGAGGAGGTGCAGAAGCTGTTATGCCTCGGGACGAGCCAGAGCAGCCAAGGCTAAATAGGCACACTCGTTTTACCACCCCAACTCCCAGTACGAATGAATCATCTGACTCTGGTGGTCGAGACACGAAGGTCATTGAAACAGAGGTGCACACCTCGAACCCAAGCCAGCCTATCCAACCAGAGGTCACATCTGCCTCTGGTTATATCAGCCAAAGGGAAGCCTCACCACAGGGAACACCATCTCAAAAGGGTGCAACCTTTGAAAATATAAGTGATATGTCTCCCCATATCACACCACTTTCCCATATAGAGGAATTTGTTTCCTCTACATGTGTAGACTCCAACCTTGTTCAGAGTAAAGAATAGGTGGACAAGGCTTGGAGACTGTCAACCAGTCCCTTAGTCCACTCATAGAGAGCCCTCTGGCTAGCTCTGAACCAACCTTGGATACTCTCCCTGACAGAACAGAGGTTGTGAATTCTCCTCAAGGAGAACCACAAGGATCATCTAGAAGTCCTTCCCCGACCAACATCAATCAAGTCGTGAATGAAGGTGTCCCTAGAAGGGGGACTCAATCTGGCCCATGTGTTGAGCCAGAGGTTACACAACCTGTATATGTCACAAGGGAAGAGTTACATTCCCTTTTCACCTCTATGCGGTGCTCCTTGGAAGAGCTAAAACTCATCATGGCCCGTGCAGAGCCGTCTCCTTTTGCACCTGCTCTGGATGAGGTACGAGCATCCTTGGCAGTATTGAGAGATGAGTCTTCGACAATCGTCTCGAAAATTTAACGAAATTGATAGCACGTAATGCAGAGACCTTGCAAAAGGTCATATCATCTTCACAGAGGGGTGATGCGTCAACTTCCCACGATGCACAGGCGATCATCCCTCTGAACGTACCTATGGATTATGTCACACAGAGCGTAATGAATGCTCTAGGTGACAGACTTCTACAAAAGGTGGCAGATTTAACTTCTGATTTCAATAGCAAGGCCATAGAAGCAGTGGAGGCCATCAAAGTTTCTCTGGCCAAGTTCAATTACTGTACGGACGTTGAAATTCGATGGGTTGGCGATGCAGTAGAAGATCTCCTCAAAGTTTTTGAGGAGAGGATCAAGTCCATGCCTCAAGCAGAGGACCAGAGGCCAAAGCGACGAATGGATCCATCTCCTCGTGCTGAGCCGTTGAAGAGGAGACGACTTGACGATGATGAGGACTCAAACCAGTCTGGTCCTCAAAATCATCAAGAGCGGGAGAACTATCATACAGCCATTCCATGTATGGTTTCCCCCTTTGTACCAATGTCCTCTGCCCCTCGCAAACCAGCTCAAGATCATTAAAGGTAGAGGGCACAGAGCCAACCAACACCAGAAAATGTAGAGGCACTTCGCAAAGGGAAAATGCCCATGACGTCTCAGGCAGAGCTAGCTAGGCTACGAAAGAACATAGAGGTCATAGATCTCTTATCTGTCTATAACTCGTCTGATTCTGACCTGGCTCTGTCCTCATCTACAGAATACGCCATGGACACAGCTGCTCCAACAAGAGGACAAGAAGAAGAGGTGGTAGCTATGAATGTGGCTGATCCTTCACTCTTGTGTATTCCAGTTGCTGTTCCTCTAGAAGGCATTACTGTTGCTGCTTCTCCACCACAACAAAACACTCACAGAGCTAGGGTCCCTGCTCAAGGGACCAGGGTTGTCACTCCTTCTATGAGGCACCGGGTACCTGTCAAGCCAAACAGAGCAGATCTAGAAGGCGAAACTAGCAGGCCAAAATGGAAGCATCCCTCTGATCGTGTTCAAAAGATCAAGGAAAGTATGGATGCCATGTTTAAGCCAACACCTCATGATAAACCGATCAAGGACAGAACAAAAAGCGAGGATATCTACCAATTCCTTTGCAACCTATGAGAAGAGACATCGGTCCAGAAGATCAGTCTTCATTCTATGGTTCAAGAGCACATCAGGCAGAGATTCCTAGATCGCTACACTCAGCCTATCACTGCAGTCCATTTCGTCGATGGAATAAAGCAAGTCCTTGACATAAAGAAACGTACCTTTGCGCATAACCAGATTATATTCTACGAGTATACAGTGGAGAGGTCTCGTGGACAGATTTGTAGGTTCACAGATTGTGACCTTATAAATCTGAATCCGTGGGATCTTCTCTCTCTGTTCTACTTCACAGATCACAAGAAGGACAAGGGTGTCAAATATGTTGTTGCCAACTCTGCCATACGCCAAACGATGATAGACATGCTCAACTTCAGATGCAAGTTTGATTTCCAACTAGCTTTGGATCTAGGAGTGGATCAGTTGACTGTCGCTGCACCAAAAGAAGATATGCAGGACATCAATAGCATCCCCTTCGGGACGGTATTGGTGGAACCAAAAGTGGGAGTGGTGTTTCGAAACGCACAACAGAAGATCTTCTTTCAAGACAACCAGAACTACAAGTACTCCAACTCTACTCTGCGCTACATAAGAGACAATCTAGTCAAGAGCAGAGACTTCCCTCAGGAGTAAAGAAGCAAGCAAGAATTTTTCTCAGGTCAATACACAACATGCTAGAGTTTCATGAACTTCTTAGGAAGTTCATTAGACTTCAAAATGTTTAGACCTCTTATCTTTGGTAAGTACTTTTCTATCTTTAATTCAGTGTAATTTCCGTTCCAATCGTATTGTACTTCTTTAGATAGTTCATGTAATTCAGAGGTTCCTTTTAACCTCTTGCTTCATTTAGTCTTTCTGTTTTGTAAATCACGTAAGAGCCTGCCTTATTTACACTTAGGGGGAGATTGTTAGACCCCAACTTCTGAAAGTGTAAGTAAGAAGTCTCTTACTCTAGTCGGATAGGACTTAGTCTATTTGAAGCGGTCTGGACTAAGAGCTCTCACACAGAAGATCAAGAACTAGAGCTCTTACTCAAGAGTTAAGGCTCAATTCATACTAAGCCCGTGCTCTATCCTCGTGGACACTCAAGCCTTGTGCGCCAAAAAGGCATAAGCGCTTGACTTAAACCTACAACTCCAAGACCCAGAGCCTCTGTATAGTACATGCAAAGCTTCTGCATATGCAGAGCCTCTGCATAGTACATGCAGAGCTTCTGTATATTCATGTAGAGCTTCTGGCTACCTTCTCCACGAAATACGCGTGTGTTAGCCCAGACTTTCTCGCAAGCGTCTAACAGATTTAAGGCGGCTTGACCAAGTCTACTCCACTATTCAAGGGAAGTCAAAGATAAGGATGTAAACCAGTCAGCTCAGAGTTTCATGCCTATTATATAGCTTAGTTTGTTAGACCTGGGCGTATATAAGGAGGCTTCCGCCTCAGGTTCAAAAGATCTGAAGAAACCGACTTACACTATATGCATTTTTTGTGAGATTACGTTTGTGCTTCAATTATT
Source organism: Cynara cardunculus var. scolymus (assembly GCF_001531365.2). Taxonomy (NCBI): domain Eukaryota; kingdom Viridiplantae; phylum Streptophyta; class Magnoliopsida; order Asterales; family Asteraceae; genus Cynara; species Cynara cardunculus. Next base: position 39,004 of record NW_020201764.1, read on the forward strand.
CATCTTTTATCAATAAAAGCATTCGGTATATTCAAGTTCATTCACTGTTTTACTGTCATCTTTGAATTTTCTGATTAATCATTCAAGATACATTGTTTGTTCTTAATTCTCATCTTACATAAACTGTGTTTATGTCAATTAAGAGTATTTGGGTTCAACATCCACGAAGATGGAGCGTGGGCTTTGTATGAATGGAACCTTCACTCTTTGAGTAAGAGCTCTTGTTCTTGAACTTCTGCATGAGAGCTATTAGTCCAGACCGCTTCACTAGGCTAAGTCCTATTGACTAGAGTAAGAGACTTCTTACTTACACTTTCACAACTTGGAGTCTAACAATCTTCCTATAAGTGTAAATAAGGCAGGCTCTTACTTGAATTACAAAACATAAAGTCTAGTCGAAGCTAGAGGTTAAAAGGAACCTCTGTTTTACATAAACTATCTAAAAAGTACAATACGATTGAATGGAAGTTACATTGACTTAAAAGATAGAAAAAAAAACTTACAAAAGATATGGTCTAAATGTGTTAAAGTTTAATGAACCTCCTGAGAAGGTCACGAAACTCTAGCATGTTGTGTATTGACCTTAGGATGATTTTTGCCCTTTTCTTTGCTTCTGGGGAGTTGTCTCTGCTTCTTACTAGGTTATCTATGATGTAGCACAGAGTAGAGTTTGAATACTTGTAGTTATGGTTATCTCGAAAAAAGATCTTGTTTCCTTGTGCATTTCGAAATACCACTCCTGCCTCTGGTTCCACCAACACAATCCAAGAAAGAATGCTATTGATGCCCTGTAGATCTTCATTTGGTGCAGTGACAGTCAATTGATCCACTCCCAGATCCAGAGCTAGTTGAAAATCAAACTTACATCTGAAGTCGAGTAGGTATGTCATCGTTTATTGTATAGCAGAGTTTGCCACAACATATTTAAGCCCCTTATCCTTCTTATGATCCATGAAGTAATACAGAGATAGAAGATCCCACGGATTCAGATTTATAAGGTCATAATCTGTGAACCTACAGATCTGTCTGCGAGACCTCTCCACCGTATACTCATGGAAAATGATCTGGTTTTGCGCGAAGGTACGTTTCTTAATGTCGATGACTTACTTGATTCCATCGACGAAGTGGACTGCAGAGATAGGCTGTGTGTAGCAATTTAGGAACCTCAGCCTGATATTCTGTGGGACCATTGGATGAAGACTGATCTTGATGACCGGTGTCTCTTCTCGCAGGTTGTAGAGAAATTGGTAGATGTCCTTGTTGTCTGCCTTGTCGTTTATTGGCTTGTCAAGGGGTGTTGGCTTCATCATTACGTCCATGTTATCCTTGATCTTTTGAACTCGATCAAAGGGATGCTTTCTTTTTGGCCTACTATTTGCGCCTTCTTCTTCTGCTCTGGTTGGTTTGACAGGGACCCTCCGCCACATAGCCGGAGTGACTACTCTGGTCCTTTGAGTAGGAACCCTAGCTCTGCATGTGTTTGTTGGTGGTGGAGGAGCAACTACTGTTACGTTTTCAAGAGGAATAGCAAAGAGTGTTGGATCGGCCACATTCACTGCTACCACATCTTCTTCTTGTCTTTTTGTTGGAGCAGCTATGTCCATGGCATATTCGGTTGATGAAGACAGAGCCGGTTCTGAATCAGATGAGTCGTAGACTGAGAGAAGATCAATTACGTCTTTCTTCCTTTGTTGCTCAGTCGGCTCTGCTTGGGATGCCATGGGCATCTTTCCCTTACATAGTGCCTCTGCATTCTCTCGTGCTGGCTGACTTTGTGTTCTCTCCCTCGAATGATCTTGCGCTGGCTGGCGTAGAGCAGAGGCAGATGGTGTAGAGGGGGCATTCGTAGATGTAACACTTAGAGTGGTTGTTGAACGCTTCTCCCCCTCTTGACGATTTTGAGGACCAGACAGGTCTAGGTCCTCATCATCGTCAAGCCTTCTTTTGAACGCCTCGGCACACGGGGTTGAGTCCATTCTTCTTTTTGGCCTCTGCTCCTCTGCTTGAGGGATGGGCTTTTTTTTTGCCTCAAATAGTTTGAGAAGCTTTTCTACTGTGTTCCCAACTCGTTGGATTTCCAGTTTCGTACGGTAGTTGATGGCAGCCAGAGAACGTCTGATTGAGTATGCTATCTCTGTGGCTTTATTGTTCAATTTTGATGTGAAACTCGCCACCTTCTGTAGATGTCTGTCACCCAGAGCATTCATTGTGCCCTGAGTGACATAATCGACAGGTATATTGAGAAGGATGAGCGCATGTGCATCATGAGAATTGGAAGCTTCATCCCTCTGCATACATGCTATGACCTTTTTGCAAGGCCTATGCATTTTGCGCTGTCAATTCCTGAAGGGTATCGAGACGAGAGGCATTTATCAAAGATTCAGCCCTCAATACTGCTAAGGATGCTCGTATCTCATCCAGAGTAGATGCAGAAGGTGATGGCTCTGCACGGGCCATGTTGAATTTTAGCTCTTCCAAGGAGCACAGCAAAGAACTGGCAAGAGATTGGAACTCTTCCCTTGCGATATAGGTTGTTTGGGTAACCTCTGGCTCAACACATGGGCCAGACTTAGTCCTTGTTCCAGGGACACCTTCTTGCTCGACTTGATTAACGTTGGTCGAGGAAGGATTTCCAACAGATCCTCGTGGTTCTTCTGGAGGAGAATTCACTACTGTTGTTCTATCATGAAGAGTGTCCAGGGTAGGTTTAGAGTCAGCTAGAGGACTCTTCATGAGTGGACAAGGTGATTGGTCGAGAATCTCCATGTCTTGTGCACCTAATCCTTGCTCTGAACAAGGTGAGGAGTCTACATGTGCAGAGGAAGCGAATTCCTCTGTGTGGGATAGTGGCGTGATATGAGGAGATATATCACTTATTCTTTCAAAGATTTCACCCTTTTGAGAGGATGATCCCTGAGGTGTGGCTTCCCTTTGGCTTTCATAACCAAAGGCAGATGCGATATCTGGTTGGTTTGGTAGGTTAAAGTTCGAGGTGTACACCTCTGTTTCAATGACCTCCGTGTCTCGACCACCGAAGTCAGATGATATGTTTGCATTAGGAGTTGGGGTATTGAATCGTGTGCCTATTTACCAACCTAGGCTTCTCTGGCTCGCCCTGAGGCGGAGCAGCTTCTGCACCTCCTCCCTCTTCTTCTTTTTCTTCATCCTCTTCACTCTCCTCACTTTCTTCTTCTTCCTCCTCACTCTCCTCACTTGAAGTATATGACCCAGCAGCATCATCGAAGTGCTCTTGGTCATCCTCTTGGTTAGAGCTAGAGGATTGCTCCAAGCCTGGAGTGGCTTCTTTCTCTGCTCTAAGTTTTGCCTCTTCCTTTAGACGAGCAATCTCTGCCTGTCGATCTCTCTCTGCATGCTCTTCCTCTTCTCGCACACAAGTAAGTTTTGCCAGTCTGGCTTGCTCTGCTCGATCCTCCTCTTCCTTCTTCTTTCTCTTCCTCTTAAATCTCTTATTCTTTGCTTCCTCTTTCTTTCTTTGTTTTTCTCTCTCTTTCTTCAACCTTACCTCCTCTTCCTCTGCCTGAGGCCTTAGAGTGTCCTCTGTTCTCTCTTCCTCTTCGGTTATTCCTATGCGTGTTGGGGTTCGAGGCACTGGTTCTAGTGCCTTGCATGCATGTCTGTATGCTTTTCTTACCTCCCTCGTTTTCATATACGCAAAGAGCTTCTTTGGGATAGGCCCCTCTAACGTGTAGCCCTCTTTGTTGAGAGTGGGCTTGAGGTGGATGAGCACGTTCACTATGTACACGGGCAGATGACCCACTTCTATGTTTTTGTCATCAAGAACAGGCTATAAGAGAAGACCCAGGTAGCGGGGAAACAACAGAGATGGCAATTCCTTTCCTTTGGCCACCTTTTGGCATTTTTTACCAACGACATCCTTGAACTATGTGTAGAGTATCAAGGAGTAGTCCAACGACAAGTCAAAGAAGATTTCGTACATAATCTGGAGAATGTTCATGGAGCACATGTCTAAACTCCCAATCTTCCCTATCAGTGATCGATTAACCAATGTGAACATTGTGTTCCACATTGGAGGCAAGTATTGGCGACGGTATTGAGACGGGTACTGGATAGCTTTGTTGTACCCCAAAAATTTCAGAAAATAGACGATTTCATCCCCAGACAGGAGAGGGGCATACTCATTAAGCCCTAGGTCCGTTTTTGTAGGGATTTCAAGAACGCGGGAAAACAGGGACCTTGAAATACGAACATTGAAGAACTCCTTTGAAGACGATACATAAAAGTGTCACACCCCGCTAAATCGGAAACACGAGATATGACAGCTCACGGTTTCATTGCAGAAGTAATAGATAACACCATAATTGAAATATATAAATTACAAGTTCACGATTTACAGAAACATAATAAACTGCTCTCATAAGGAGTCAGTGATGTACAAAATGCAAAAACAATCTAGTTCAAAAGGTTGAAATGTTGATGTCGTTGCACACACATGCTCAAAACGTCACTTACTTATTTCCTGAAAAGCATGAAAGAAAAAAAAGGTCAACTACAAAGAGTTGGTGAGTTCACATGTTTTATATGCATAGAAACTTTTCAATGCAGAAAATTTCATTCTTGAAAACTTATTTATAACACTTGCACATGGTTAAATGAAAATTTTAATATGATGTCTAAACTCAAGCCGCTACAGATCCATTTCCGACAACAATTAGTCCCAAAAACATTTTTACGAACTACCATGAAGTGGCCCACGCGCCAACTTAGGTACCACGGTTCGTCTACAGAACTACCTCAGCAGTGGTGTTTAACCAACATGTGTAGAACTAAATGGGTAGGACTACCTCAGCGGTGGTGCATTCACACACATGTGTAGCCTACAATAATAATAAATAGCAGAGTGCACCCGTTTTTGGGTGGGAATGTCAACCAAATAGCGCTATCCACAATATTATCGGCCTGGCACAATTCCAAGTTAACGAGTAGCGTACACGGTTAGGGACGATAAATAACATCACTCAAGTACATCAATTTAGCATTTAGACCATTGTGCATTAATAATCAGATATCATGATTATAACAATTTACATTTAAACAATTCAATTTGCAATTTATTCTTGCTTTTCCACCAAATATTCAATAAATAATAACGCGATAAAAACGGGGCCGTGATTACTCACCGAATTACTTAGCGTGAAACTTGATGACTTTGGCGGTGAGATGCTCTAAGATCTCGGTCTCTCCTCTCCTACGATGTCCAAAGTCTAAAATTAGTCTACCTATCTGATTTCGGCATAGATAAAGTATTTATTTTTATGTAATGCCGATAAGTTCTCATTATTTAAAGTTGATATTTATAATATAATGTCCTTTAAGTTGTCCTTTTTAATGAAAATTAAACTTGAAATCCTTTTCACATAAAATCATAAATTGGGCAGAAGGTAAATTGTTTCTGGAATTTTTGGTCTTATAAAACGTCATCAAAAGGTACCTTCCATAACTCTTTTTGAGTCCAAATTTTTATATCATCAATAATAATGAGTTAAACAGATTTTGTCCAAATATCAAAAATTTTGGATCGGTTTAAAGCACTCATCATTACCCTACAACTTTGAGTGTCATAGTCCCCAAGACAGATTGCACACTCTTCAAGTGACGGTCATTTGGGGAGTCTAAACTCATCATTTTTCAGTGATTCTAGCTGTATTTTAAATCTAACACATAAGGATAACTTTCAGAAAAATAATCACCCATTTTCATTGAGTTTTGAAGGAGATATGAGCGTTTTAAAATGCATGCGAGATTCTATCAGCATTGCTCTTTTGCCACCATAATCTTGTATCAAGAACTTGAAGGCTCAAAACTAAATATTTTTGAGTGAGACCAGATGCATTAGAAAGCTAACTCATTAATATAAGTTATAGAAAAAACATAAACCATTTTGGAGGCATAACCAAAGAGATATGGTCGTCCAAAGTAGGTTTTACCTACTGTCAAGTGTGTTGTTGCACACTTATTTTGTTCTAAACATTTGAAGGTTCAAAACTTACTCTTTTTATGTGATTCCAGTGGGGATAGAACCCTAACTCACTGAACTTCATTTTAATAAAAAAAAAAAAAGGAAACGTAGCATTTGGACTATTATTTTGGGAGAAATGGGCGACAAAACTACTAGGTATTAATCTATCAGCTCCAAACAACCGCTTTTATGGTAAAAAAAACCCACATGCAAGCACTTTTACCAACTTTTTTTGAGTTCTAATGTTTGGGATCATGGATTACCACCATTTCAATGATATATATATCATATTTTTGGTGTGTAATCTACCCTAAGAACTCAGAGAAGTCGTGGGTTTAGGGGAAGTGTAAGATAAAGTAGAAGAAAAACGGAATTTTACAACAAAAATGAAAGAAAAATGCATAGACAATGTTCTTACCTTCTTGTATGAAGATTGTTCTTTGATTTTCTTCAAAGAACTTGTAAAATGATGAGGGTTTAGRGAGAAAMTYGGCTGGGTTAGAGAGAAGGAGGAGAATTTTGTGAAGAGAGAAATGTAGAACTGAGAGGGAAATGAAGGTAGACTAAAGGTCACCTTCATTTAAATGTTTAGAGGGAATGGTGGGGGGGATAGAAGGGGCCGGCCATGGGCCTAACACAAGCCCAAATTTTCATTTTCTTTTAAAACCTAAATATCTTGTATTTTACCAAATTAAAATGGCTACCTGTGATAAAAATCAGTATTTGGTCAAAATTTCAGATTTTTGTGAAATTGTCTGGACTTTTAAAATTAAACTTTTTATATTTTAAATTTGGACTTTATATTATTAACTTTTTTCATATTTTGGAGAATTTTTAGAGTTTTCGGCATTACATAAATTAACTTTATCAGTTACTTGTCGAAACATGACTTTCTGACCTAAACGCCGGCAATCTAAACCAGCTGAGTTCTAATCAACTTAACTAAGCTCTAATAAGTTATATTTCTAATTTTGGAAACCCTATGCAGATACTAACCTGGATTTCAGAATTGAGGGATGTCACAAAAAGTCTGCAACAATCCCTCGTTGGGAGTCATTTATGGCACATGATTGCCAAAATTCCTGGATATACCTTTCCGGTACAAGGTCATATGTGTTTGTCAAGGCAGGGTTCAAAAAGTGTTGTTGAAGGATATCTATAACTGGGTGAAATTTTTGGTCAAAGTTTTCTAGAGAAAGTTGGAGGGCATGGTTATTTGGCTTGATTGGAAGAGGAACCAAGTTTTGACTGGTTTCCTCAACGGTTTTCAGGGTAGTTGTGTAGGTTTGGGAGTTTCCAAATTCGGAGGAAGACATTGTTGTAGGTTCTTGGTGAAAAGAAAGGTTTTAAAAGGTTAGGGTTTTCAAGAATTGGTTCTTGATTCTTAAAATAGGTTGAAGAAGGGTTTGTACGACTTACTTGACAAACAAGATGAAGATTCAATCTATGATTGTAGCTCTAGAAACTAGTTTGAAAGCTTGAAGGAGAATCAATGGCGGTTTTGAAGCGTTGAAGACGACGAGTTCTTTGGAAATTTGTGTAAGTGTAAAAAAAATTGGGGGAAAATAATTTGTTTAAATAGAAAAAGAAATAAAATACTCGAGTGAATGGCGCCCCAATCGTCAGAAAAAACTGAAGCGGTTTTCTCACAGCCTGTGGGGAATTGCCACGTGGACTGTCAGCTGCAAGTGGCGCCTCCCGGGTTTGAAAAAAATTAAGAAAATAGGCGGTGACGCTTAGTTAAATGACAGCTATTTAAAAATATTTTAAAATACGAACCGTATGCCTTCTTAATAAAATAATATATTTTTTAATTTTCAAAAAAAATGTAACAAGTGTATATACTCTGGTTTTAAGATAACAACCATTAGACAGAAGCTCTGTATTGGAGTACAGAGTTGTTGTGATTAGTCTGCTTAAAGAATTTAAAAAGAACCCAGAGTACTACATAAAAGAAGAATAACATACCTTAGGATCTCATACAGAGACTCATGGTTGGACTATACATGTCCTCTGTTTAGAAACTTGTTATGTTTAGAGGCAGTGGCTCTGTCCTATAATCATAAAAGTTTTGAAGCAGAGGCTCTATATAGTACATACAGAGGCTCTGTGTGATTTATGATCTAGCACTCCCCCTCGACTTGAGCTCTGCTTATCTACTCCCCCTATGCTTGGATCATGTATGATAAGTATTGGACAAGCATGACAAACAAGGTACAGAGGCTCTGTATGTACTATACAGAGGCTCTATGTAGGACCTGAAATTCAGCTTTGATATTTGATCTAATACTCTGAATGAACTCTAAGACGATTAAAGTGCAGCGGAAACAATATTAAGAACAGAACAGAGTAAAATAAACCAAGAACACACAGTCAAGATGAGGAAGAAGATGAATGCAGGAGAATTGTTTCAAAGGTTTTTCAATTCATTCAATTGAAAAATTGATGATTACAATACGGAAGCACACTGATTACAAATTCCTTAGCCGCTATATATACTAGTTCCTAACGACCTTACTGACAAGATCTTGACGCGTGAAATCATCTAAG
>NW_020201764.1:48639-49820 GCF_001531365.2 Cynara cardunculus var. scolymus
TCATCCCTTTTTACCACATACTGAGTATATAGCACGGTCTTTTTTAGCATAGTGCRTGGAGATATGGTTTCGAGAGAAGTGATCACATGCTCTGAGAAGACCTGCTCTGGTGGCCTTGTGAGTTTCGAGAAGTGGAACTTTGCAATGGCAGAGGGCATTCCTGTAAGCTCTGGGTCATAAGGGGGATCTGTGTCCATGGCTGAGTAACGCCACCGCAGAATCTCCTCAACAGTGGTTACAGGCTCTGTGCGCACCTTCTACGTAGGAATCTTGCTCATAGATTTAAGGATCTCAGATACCCTCCCCACCGTGGCAGATTCTGGCGTTCTGGATTCTTCTTCTAGTATAGGCCTCTAGGTAGACCCCTCTAGTAGGATAGGCTTGACAGTTCCTACCAGAGCGTCAAACGTACCCGTGGACGTTTCTTCTTATATCTTTGTGAGTTTGGAAGAAAAGCCTTCTCCAACTCTGGGGATTGGGGCTCTACGATTTCTCGCCTGTGCCTCTGCCAAAGAAGCCTTTAGTGCTCGAACAAGATCCGGGTCATCATACTCTTCTTCATTAATCTCCTCTGGCGATTCAGAGCTTGACCCCTTCTGTGGCGACTCCTCTACTGCTTTACCCTTGCCTTTCCCCTTGGGCTCTAGAGATTTATCTTTTGAGAATATGGTAGCAGTAGAGTCCACTATTTTTAGTGGTTTGGCAGAGGTTGTCTTCTTTTGTTCTATCTTCTTCTCCCCCTCATGACGATCATGGTCATCGCCTCCTTGATCGTCATGGATTTTAGTGGCCTCTGTCTTGCAAGTAGTAAGGGGAGCCTTATTCAATCACCTAAGAACTTTGGAAGCCGCCTTCTCCATTTTTTCTATGACCATCTCAGCATTCACAGAGGCATTGTTGATGTCCATCTCTGTGGCCCATTTCATTTTAGAGATGCAGCGATAGATCTCATTTCTGAAGTTGTCACCTTCTTTAACGAGTTGCTTCGTGCAGTCTCTTATAGATTCGTTGCTTGCTCGGGCGTCCTTGAGAAGTTAGTCGGTGTATTTCCGCACGGTCTCTCCAAGGGCTTCAACCATTGCGTCTAGCTCTCTGCGAGTGGCTAGATGGTTAATGTTAGCCCBRRRRGATTTAGARTCAATGCCATAGGTGACCGCAGAGGAGAACATCCCTTTGATCTC
>NW_020201765.1:0-49465 GCF_001531365.2 Cynara cardunculus var. scolymus
GGATATAGCACATTCGCTAATTACTTCTCATTTGGAGAATGTAGTTATTGAAACAAGTAGGCCGCTGCCCCAGCCTACGACATCGATTCTGTGCACCTCGAGTCTAGCGTCGATATACATAGGTACACACGAGTCTAGAGCATCTGTTGCTTCAAGTGCAGTTCTTAGTGAACTTGCTGGAACGACCAGAGTGGTGTCATTTGACATTTCACAAGGATAGGTCGGAAGTCCTACCAATGCTACTATCATGCCAACATTGAACGTAGGCACAACAGTTTATTCAACTATTGTTTCAACTGGTAATCTAAGTGATCCAGGTGTGAGCTTACCAGACTTTGTGTCATGGGAATATCTGGACGGCGCCCTAAAGGCTGTTCAAGAAAATATGGATGCACAGATTGCAAGTCTGAAAAGACTTCTGAAGGGGAAAGAAACGGTAGAAGAAGAGCAACCATCTGTGCCATCACCACCACATGTACCTGAGCCGTCGGTACAAGAATAAATGGTGGATGAACTTAAATCGCTGCTGTACGCAAAATTGATGGCATCTCAAAATCCTGACGCTGAAGATGCAGACTTGGCTAGGCTCTTAAGACAACAATTGGATGTTAACCCTTTCGTTAGAGCCTCAGAGTTTTTGACTTTTCAAGATGTGGTTACTTTTAGCTTCACAAAAGTTAGCAAGTTAATTACATCCAAAACCCAAGATCTTAAAAGTTCAATGGATGCCCTTGTTGAACGGGTGTCTATCTTTGAAGAAACTTGCAGATCTCAGTCCATCTCTCATAAAAAAAGATGATCCAGATGATCCAGATGATCCAGATGATCCAGATCATCATGAGGGGGAGAGGAAGAGACATAGATTGGCTGAGACTTCTAAACAAGATGCAAGGGTTGAAAATGAGTCATCTGCTCAAGATGTAATTGTTGAAGCTTCTGCCCCGGAGTCTGTTCGGGAAAGAATAATTAAGGCTATTGTTATAGAAGATGAAGAAGAAATGGAGACAAGTCCTATGATCGAGCCAATGGTTGAAAAGCCGACGAACTCCATAATAGGGACAAGGTTGTTGTTGGACTTGTCTGCCAATGTAGGTTTCAATGATGTATTTTCTAATGTTCTGGGTGGAGAGCAAGATTTTGGAGAGGACATTGACAACATTGACGAGTCAACTGGGATTTACTTTGACTTTGAAGCTGATATAAATGATGAAGATCCAATTTTTCCTCTTCAAGATGACCGTCATATTATTCCAGAATCTTCCACTGCAGATGCAACTGGTGTATCAGACATCTCTGCTCCTAGAGAACATGTTGATCCTACAGAAATTTTCACAAAGAATTATGTACCATTTCACATCCGAGCAAATTTTCCAGGTTACGATAGAGAAAGGATCCGAGAGCCGTACTTGGAAGATATCTACTTTGGAATTTTTATCCGTCATCGTAAGGTTCTGAGCGGTGATAAAGTCCTTGGTATTCATCGGCAAACCAAATATTATCGTTTAGAATACGAACACTTTTTGAAAGCTAAGCGCCTACCTATTAGTGAAGTTCGTACCAAGCATCGGGTTGTCACAATTAAKCAGATTGATGCTCAAAGACTTCTGAGAATCTGGTATCCTGTTTTTACTGTGACTAGACAGGATGGACAAATCTGGAGATTCAGTGAAGCTGATTTTTCAAGCTTATATTTGGAAGATTTAGAGTATATGTACTTCGAGATCAGAAACATGACTAACAGAAAGGAGGGAGCTTGGTTGCTCTTGATGCTATTAAAAGATTTATGCGATGCCATGTAAAGCTGGCTATGGTCATAGATGTTCAAATGGGTCTCGAAGACAATCAAAGAATCATCAACTTGAAAAGACATAATCAAGACTTAGAAGATATTGATGCTTATCCTATTTACATGATTCTCGAAAAGCCAGAGTTCGGAGTCATATATTTTGCTCAGCTTCAAGTGAAGAAATTTATGAGATTCAGTGAGTTGAACAAGTATTCAGATGGTACGATAAGGTTGGTAAGACGGGCGCTTGATTTGAAAAGAGTGAACAACGACAGAGCTGCAGAGTCAGAGAGAATGAGTTCTAAAGAAAGATATCTGTGTATCAATGCTATAAATCTGCTCGAGGAGAAGATTCAGTACATGAACGTTCTAAGGAGGTTAGAGAAAATTCTTGGACTTAGAAAGACAAAATTTACAAGAGTCCAAACTTGAATCCAAAGGGGAAGAATGTTGGGTTTGAGAATGAGCATTATTATTGTATTCAAGTTTCTCCATATCTTACATGTTTTTGTAATAGTGTAGCTTTATTACTTCCTTAGTATAAATAGTATTTTCCTTTGTAATTATCATTATCAAGTCATTAGCAGACTGTAATCAGATTTAGAGCTGTAATTCTCTCTCTCAATCAAGGAAATTACATTTGGTGATCTATTCTTTCTATTCTTACATTCATCATGTTCTTGAAGATTGATATTATATTTGTAGGACTTCACACATTTCAAAACTTAATCATTAAATATGAAAAAGTTAATTGAATTTATCTAAACCTTTCCCTTTATAATACAATGAAACTACAACAAATTTAGGATTTTACATGCTAAATAAAAAAAATTAATTAATTAAATTTTATGTATGTAAATACCAAACCCATTTTTATATTTCACTCTAAAGAAACATATGTGGTCAAATTATGCTAAAACCAAATCAAAATATGTTGCATTTTTAGTAATAAGATATTTAAATGTTTGAGATTTCATGTTTAAAAAAGTCAAATCAAAGTTTTAAAAGTATGTTATACACAATAAGAATCAGTTTTGCATTTTTCATGCAATTTGTTCGATCCTTGAATATGTTTTGAAACTGTGCTCCTCAAAACATGAATTAAATAAAAAGACATTCTTTTTATATAGATTTGCCATTTTCTAATTTTAACCTTATTAATCAAACCAACACAACATACTCTAAAAACTTGCAAAGTATCGTAACGACTTTGAATATCTTTGTTTTTTTTACAGAAGGGTAGAAAATCTAGAATTTGATGTAGTAGATACCATAACAGTATGGTATAACAATCAAATAAGAGACTGAAATGATACCTTTTTACAACGTATCAATCCTGGATATGGCTAAGTTCACGAAAAATTGAATACCATGTTTAATGCTTGACATAATGTAAATGATTATTTTAAAATATTTTGTGATGTTAGACAAAAGCAACAAATACAAAGGATACGAGAAATAATTAGGGAGTCAAATGGTCTTTTTGGGGATAGAGGCCATAATTTCCTGGTTTACCGCAACTTTAGCACCCTATGCTACCAATCTTACATTTCCCTGAATAGAGCATGCTATACTTACTACAGGACGAGCAATTCACCTTGCTCTCTTTCTAATTAGAACGTGATCCAAATCTAATATACTTGGATTCTTCCCTGTTACCCCCCCACTTTCACTTACCTTCGTTGTTGGTCTCAATTGGTTTCTCATTTTCTTTTTTTGTTATACTAGTTACTGGTCACCTCAACGTACCTCTTGATATCTCTTTAAGTCCCTCAACAGAACAACGAAACTTCTAGCTGCTCAGTTGCTATCCAATGTGCTGCAGACCTAATATTATATGTAAACTTATAAGTATACTCTTCCGCATATTTTATCCTTGTACTAAAGTTTGAAAATTAGTCTCTAGGAGTAGTACTTCTTTGTCATTGATTCCTTCAGTTTATCCTAAGGCATAGTTTTCACCTCGACGATTCCTCTAACTATCTCGGTATTCCATCAATGTAAAACGATAGATGTACACATAGTTAAAACAAAATGTACCTTTTACGCTAGTACACACTCGCATGTCTCAAACAACTCTCTATTTTATTGAACCAATCCATAATGGCTGCCGGAGAAAGAGATTGCATTAATAATGTTATTGATTTAATGTTTTTTAAAAGTGTTTGCATTTACGTGTCAAAAAATCGATTACTTAATAAACTCGTACATTACCGGTATTGATCTTGAGTGACCCGGAGCTACACACTGAGTTAAGGACCGAGTGAGCCTATGTTGTCCCGGTCTTTCGACCAGATCCCCTTAAAAACCGTACGTGCAGGTCCCCCTGCATGCAGCTCCCGCCATTCGAGGTGGCCCAACCCAACATTCATTCTAAAATCCTATGGTGAAATTGAGACTGCTCGACTTCAGAAGCAAATTCGCGTGTTCCTTCGATTCTGCTAGAGAAAGAGATCATATCAGTTTTATACAAGTTTAGAGAGAACTCTTCCAAAAAATCAAAAATATGTATGTGTGTTTTGTAAGAGTTGCATGTATTTTAATCCATGCATGTATAATCTATTTTTTCTTTTTTATGTTTTTCATTTTTTTCATGCGTTTTCTAAAAGGAAGATAGCCTACTTGACTAATGTTATGTTTCGGAATACCCTCTAAGAAGAGTACCGAGTAGGATTTAAGTTTATTTGTGTTTATAACCGTCTTCTTATTTGTGTTTATAACCGTCTTCTTACAACCGTCATACCCCCCATTCACTTGGTTACAATCGCCTCCTTACAACCGCCATAATCCCCCATCCAATTGGTATCAGAGCATCTCGTTACGATCTTTCTTTTTTGTTTTGCCTTGATAAGCTTTATTATTATCTTTTTTTCCCCGCCTAGATATGTATTTGTTATTGTTTTTTATTTCTGTCTAGTTAAGATTAATTATTGTGTTTATTTGTTTTTGTGTTGCATAATCATTATTATGTTTGTTTGTTAGTGAATTTATTTTTAAAAACCAAAAAATCATATTCCTTGTATTCTTGTATCCTAGAAATTAAAAGTTTGAATTTTTTTTGTTTTGTCTCTTAATGTTGTTAATTTATTATTTGTTCCTTATCTGTTAGTATTATTAATATATGTTTTCTTCTCTATTATTTACTGTATCTTATTTCCATATAAAAAAAAAAAAATTAAAACTAGAAAACAAAAAATTGGATTATTATGGTCTTCAACTCTCAGTTTCAAACAAAAGATCTGTTCTGTTACCTGATAAAAATAAGCTCAAGCGTCATTTCGAAAAAGACCACCATCACAGTTTTTACTCTTTAGAATCTGTTCAAAATACTATTTTAAACGTATTGATTAATTCTGCTGAGAATTTTGAAAAATAGAATTTTTTTGTCTCAAAGACACCATTTCCGTTTTAAACAACAAAATCAAAGTTTTGCATTCCAATCTAGAAGAGCAAAATACTTAGATTTTAGAACATCTTAGTCATCCTAAGATTGGAAAATTAGACGTTAAAAATTTACAAATTTCTTTAGATAATTTTATAAAAAAGTTAAGTCAACATAACCCAGATTTATCTGATTCGGATGATATTAAAGCTTCGACATACCAGATCACTTCTCTTTCTTTAGAAATAAGTTCAAAAATTCCAATCTTCAAAGACAAGCGTCCCAAGCATTATAATTTTGTTCGATTGAAAGACATTTAAAATGAATTTGAATAGATCATCTACAAATATTTTTGACAAGATTTTATCAAAAAAAGAAAGAGTATGACACTACTTTAATAGAGATTTTTGATCCTGATCAAGATTACAAAAATTTCCAGACTCATGTTCTTCAGTTGATAAATTATGAGATTCTATACAATATAGGCTTTTTTGAGCCATCATCCAGTTTTTTTAAACGTAGTCAAGAAATTACTCTTCAGTGTATCAAAGACCAGTCAAAAAATTTAGATGTTGTTTCCAAAGACGCTCACAGACAGTTGTTTAAAAAAGAATTTAAATTTATACATCTTGGTTTAATCATAATAGGCATTAGAGGTTTAATGAGAAAATATTTAGGTAGTAAAGTTTTGGTCACTATTTTTTTATAACAGAATCTCTATATTGCTAAAGGAATGATTGCCAGTACCAAGATCGATTTAAATAATAATAAAGATATTATTTATTGTAGTCCAGACTTTTTGTTAACTATAAAAGATTTTGTTAATCATATCAAAATTGACATTATTCAGACTAAAAGTTATGAAGATGTTGAACAAGGTGACAATTTATTGGTAACCTTTGGAATATTAGAAAGATGCTCTTTTTTTGCAAAAACTAAATATAAAGTTTATATCGACAAAGTTGTGGATTTGATCAGTAGTACACATATAAAAATGTTTAAACCAAAAGTGTCTTCTACTGACTATTGGGTCGGTTTAGACTAGAATTTGAGTAAATTTGAACAAAAGACAGAAAAAGTTTTCACTCCATAAGAAGCTTTAATGTATACCGATAGATATGACAAAACTAGTTTAACATTTACTAATTATACATCTGTCCCGGTTCAAGAAACCCAAACAAATAGTGATTTAGTAAATCTTGAATTAGTTGTTGCAGAGACTTGTTAAATTATTTTTCCAAAAGAGCTAAAAATGTTTTTAAATGATGACGAGCTTTTAAAATTAGAAGATCCGTTATATTTGTCAAAACAGAGTTCTGATCAAGAATATATTTTTTATGATAAAGACAAAAATGTCAGAGTTGGTTTATTATATGAAGACCTAGAGTCTAACATTACAGACATTAGTTATCAAAAAAACTTAGTTGATGAAGAGGCTGAAAGCTGTAGAATCACTGCTAGAACTCCCTTTGATAGAACTGTTTTGCATGAAGGATTTACATATACCGGCTTTCCTCCTAGAGCTCCTTATACAGAGTATCGTGAACCTTCTACTGATACCAGATACATTGCTAAAGGTTTAGAAAAACCGTTAGAGCAACCAATTAATTTTCAATCTGAATCCAAAGGTTATATATTGAATTTGACTGCTCATGATCATCAAATTTGAACAAATGTGATTGAAGTTTGGAAAAACACTCTTATAGCTCACTATTATAGACAAAATAAAGATATGAAAGCTAAAGATATGTATTAATATCGAGAGACATTTTTAGGAGAAAGCACAAAGGCCATGTCGAAAGCTTTCAAAAGGGATTGTTTAATAGATTATAATCATTTAAGGTCCCTGGGTAGTAATCCTTATAACTTTGTCAATTAGATACAAATTTTAGCAACAAGAGCTGATCCGAATTCAAGACAATTGAATGTTCAGAAGAAAGCCATGAGAGAACTAGAGCAATTAAGTTTATACCATTGGACAAACGGTAAAAAGGTGAAGAAATTTTTAACTCATTATGTTTATCTAATCGCTATCGTCGGAAACACTTTTTAATCAAGACATATGAAATAAGTTGTTTCATAAATTGTCGGACCATTAGAACTAGAGATTCATGATAAATGGAATAATTTGTTTTCTATTAAAGAAAGTCCAAATTGTTTGTGGTCAATAGGTCAAAGAGCGCAGTTTATCACTAGAACACTAGAAGAAAAATGCGTTGATATCCAAATTCAAAAACAACTTAAAAAGACAGACTATAAGTTTTATAGAGATATGTATACTCGTCAGACTTACGAAGTTTATGCTCTAAGACCAAGAAAAAAAAATGCAAGCATTTTAAAGGTTCTCCCAAAAAAGATATTTTTTTGAGAAAATCAGATAAAAGGAAGCTTTATCTCAATTAGGAGAAACATGTCAGAAAATTTAAACCTCAAAGGAAGGAATCGTCTTAGCTGTTATGTTTGTAACAATAATGAGCATTCAACAAAGACATGTCCTAAAAGAATAAACAATTTTGGTGGAAAAAGTACTTTGATTGAATGCGTTAACAAAGACCTTATTCTTGTTAATGAGTACATTTTTGATACCGAGTCATTTATAGTATCATTTCTACAGAAGAGACTGGTTTAGAACAAGACAAAAATAGTGATTTTGATTCTGAATTGGTAAATGACAAAACTCTTCATAATTAAGAATAATTATTCAGAGTCTAACCATGTTTTAGATTTTATTAATATTTGTTGTAGTCTGGATTGGCAAAAATATACAAAAAAAGACAAAGATATTGGTTAATTATTTAACCTTGTCTTTTTTTATTAACGTGTTTTTTATTTTTGCAGATGTGTAGACCCCCTCTAAGACCATGGATTCCTCTGGGAAATGATCCTATAACAAGACCAGTAACTAATCAAACTTTTAATAGTCAGACTAGACCTAGTTATCAAGAACGTCTTAGATTTGGAAATAACGAATTAATTGTTTTTCCAAGTTGCAACAATGTTTCTTTCTGGACGCAAAATCATATCTCTCTCAGTAAAGAAGAACGTTGCCTTGTACACAATCTTTGGGTAGCCTTTGGCAAAAACCCAAAAGACGTAAAGTATTTTATTGCTTGTTTAAATGCTTTGTCAGAATTTTTAGGCAGAACGCTAAACGTTTTAAATCTTATGTTGTGTTTAAGGGTAAAAAGACAGGTTTCTTTCATACATGGATCGAAGTTCTTGATGCTATTCAAGGCTATCCCGGTCCCATATACAAAGGTTTTAATAACTATGAAGAAGCCATTTCTTCTGCTAGAAAACATTTAAGAAAGAACTTTTTCATTTCTCATTCCCTCAGAAATTATACATAACCCTCTCTAGACTTTTCAGCTGCTAAAGATCCTAGCCAAACTCATACTTTTTTGTGATCATTGTGAAAACCTATCCAAAAATTTCAAAATCATCAATGATGACAATCCTCAGCTCAGAAACGACAAATTCGTTCTTCAAAAATAAGTCTCGATGTTAGAGAGACAAATTCTTTCTTTTTCTCTTAACCAGAACAAAGGCTCTTCTTCTAGCCCTATACAGAAGATTAATATGGGTGGACATTCTCCAACGAATGTCAATAAAGGTACCATTGAATATAAAAATTCAATGGCTAGTCCAGCTCCACCGGTGGTTTGTTGATCCTCTCTCTCAGTGATTTGATGATAATCCTTTTTACCTTATATGAAGTATTTATGTTTTTGTCTTTTAGTTCCAGTGATCATCACTGAGTCTGTTCAGTGATCGCTGAAGAACTTGTAATGTAAGTCCATCAGCGAAAGCGATACTTCAAGAAGACAAAACTCACACCAAAGAAGCTTCAGCGAAAGTCGAAGACTGAAATTGAAGATTAGAGACTGGCGAGTACGTGATCTGCAGCGGTATTCAGTGATTACAACCTCGTCTACATATGTGTGAAGACTGCCCAAGCCTCAGCAAATGCTGAAGTTATTCTAGCATTCAGCGATCAAAAGAAGTTTGTTGAGCAAGACTATTTTTGTCTTGTCCTTATACACACAAAGGACAAACCAATACCCTTTCTAAAAGATAGTACGGTACGGAGCCGATTAGTTGACTCTACTACGCACCAACTTTGTGAAATGATGTCTGCTCATGAATAGGCCTTTGTACTATTCACTGTAGTAAAGGACAAGTCTTTCTCTAAAGATTTGACACGTGTTCTAAACCTACCACATTGCATTAAATATGCATTTAATGTGCATTTAATGCAATGGGTATAAATAGATGTGTTATATCTCCATGCAGAGATACATACTCTTGACTAATACTTACTCTTGAACCCTAATTCTCGTTCATAAGTAAAAGAACACACATCTAAGAACACAATACGCTCATCTTCAAGAGCAAGTTTGAATCCCTTTATTGTATTTTAAATAATTCTCTCCTAGATAGAACTTACTTTCTTCTAAGTCTTTTACAGCAAATCTTTTCTTCATTTGCTAAGAACTAGTGTGTAACTTTAGATTGTTTAGATATGTTTTAGTTACCTTATCTTTCCAACAAACAATCTTGTAAAATCTGTATTGATCCTTCTCTATCAATATATATTTTCAATTTGAAAAGTTTATTGTGTTTGTATTCACCTCCCCTTCTACAAACTGTTATACACATCTTGTAGACCCTAACAGACCAACAAGTGGTATCAGAGCAGTGTATTCTCTATTCTTGTTGTTTAGTTGTTTTCTGCATTATATTATCTCTTTCTCTAGATAATCTTACTACTTTCAAATGACTTTATAAAACACAAACACACACTTTCAAGACAATGTCTCTCTTGCCAAACCACCACGTTTTATCCAAGACAACTTTAGTCTTTGGAAAAATCGGATGTCCCTCTTTCTGGAAGGTATGGATCCTGAAATTCCACACTATATAGAAAATGGACCCTATATTCCATATGCTATTTCTTCGACTGTTTCTGAGACAGCTATGACTGCTGTGATTCCTGAACGGCAGATTCCAAAAATCCCTCATCAATGGAGTGATGAAGATAAGAAGAAGATAGCTATAGACACTCGTGCAAGGTCTATAATAGCTATGTCTCTTCCTGATGAGGTTTATTACTCTGTGATGAAACTCAGAACCTTTAAAGCCATGTGGGACACTTTATGTGTTCAATATGAAGGAACCTCTCAAGTTCAAGAATTTAAGAAGATTAATCTAGTAAGACAATATGAAAGCTTTCTCTATGGAAAGACTGAAACTTTGTGTGAAGTACATCAACGCTTCAATTGTCTTCTTATAGATTTAAGGACTGTAGGCAGGGAATATTCTAACTCTGAAACTTTGACAAAGTTTCTAGAATGATTGCCTGAGTCTTGGGATACTTATTCCATGTGTCTCAAGATGTCCAGTGACATGTCCTCTCTTTCTCTTAGCACTCTTTATGGGATTTTGCTCAATCATGAGCAATCTCGTAGCTGAAAAGAAATCTGATTAAAGATTCCAGGGAAGTGAAGAACTCTCCTTTAGCTCTAATCTCTGAAGAAGCTTCAGCTGAAATCCCATCTTCTTCTTCTTCTTCTTCTTCTTCTTCTTCTTCTTCTTCTCTTCCTCTTGTTATTATCACTGAGTTAGATTCTAATAACTCTGAGGATTTATCAGAATATGATATTGCAGATTTTGATGAATCACTGGCGTTATTAACTAAATATCTTAGGAGATTCACCAATAAAAGTAATTTCCGCAGATCCTTCACTGACCATAAAGGAAAAGCCAGTGTCTGATAAGATAGACAAGGCTTCAACGATCTGCTACAACTGTCACTGCAAAGGTCACTTTGCAGGTGAATGTAGGTCCAAGAAGGCTGTGACGCCATCTTCTAAAACCCCATCCTTCTTCAAATCCAGAGATGATAAATACCTGAAGCTGAAGGAGAAGTATAAGAAGATGAAGAACTTCCAGCGAAAGGCCAAGGGTCTTGTCGCTGAAAAGCATAATTGGGCTGATTCATCTGATGAATCATCATCTGATGAGGAAGATACGACCTATATCTGCTTAATGGCCAAAGATGTCAAAGAAGAAGCTTCAGAGACATCAAATTCTAATGATCCCTCATCATCTTCACCTGCTCAGGTATGTCTCCTGAATGAACCC
This sequence comes from Cynara cardunculus var. scolymus, assembly GCF_001531365.2. Taxonomy (NCBI): domain Eukaryota; kingdom Viridiplantae; phylum Streptophyta; class Magnoliopsida; order Asterales; family Asteraceae; genus Cynara; species Cynara cardunculus. Next base: position 11,313 of record NW_020201765.1, read on the forward strand.
TCTTCTTCTTCTTCTTCTTCTTCTAGCCTATCAGCATTAGACACGCTGACTGTGGATCTTTACAATGCCCTGAATGGCAAGTCTAAAGTAGAAATTCTTAATCTTGATCTTTAATAACAGTTGAAGATTCGTCATTCAAAGATCAAAGAGCTGACTAAGGTTGAAGAAAATCTTAAAGATCAGGTCATTGTAAACCAAGCCATCATTGTCGAACGCGAACAGGCTATAGCTGAGCATGAGCAAGAAATTTCTAAACTCAAGGCTGAGAAGGCTACCATAGAAGGATAATGTAAAGCCTCTGTCAAGGCCTCAGAGATCATTAACGCTTAGATCCCTGGCAAGATAAAGACTGGTCTAGGATTTTTCTATGATCAGGAGGACAGTGTCACCGACAGGTCCATGCTTAAGTTTGGTACCTTTGTTTCTTCCATTCCTAACACTTCTTCCTCTCAGTCTTCTTTCACTGAGAGTCATCTTGATGGAACTCCTTCGAGTTTAGGGTGCAAAGACAAAGGTAAATCCATTGTCAAAGCACCTCTTCCCAAGAAGACCAACAAGTCAAATTGATATAAATCTATTCCTTTAGCTTGTAAATCTTCTTCTTCTTCAGGGACTAAGAAATCTGAACCCTTTCAGAAATCTAAGTCTCAGCTCAAGGTGAATGCTTCTGTTGATCCTCTCTCTCAGTGATTTGATGATAATCCCTTTTCTTCTATTCGAAGTATTTTTGTTTCTGTCTTTTCAGTTCCAGCGATCTCCACTGAGTCTGTTCATTGATCATTGAAGAACTTGTATTGTAAAATTCAATCAGCGACAACCATACTTCAAGAAGACAACACTCACACGAAAGAACCTTCAGCAAATGTCGAAGACCAAAACCGAAGATTAGAGACTGGCAAGTACGTGATCTGAAGCGGTATTCAGTGATTACAAGCCTATCTACATATGTGTGAAGACTGCCCAAGCCTCAGCGAATGCTGAAGAGACCTTCAGGTTAATTCCAATATTCAGCGATCAAATGAAGCTTTCTAAGCATGATTGTTGTTGTCTTATCCTTATACACACAAAAGACAAACCCATATCCTTTCTAAATGTTAGTACGGTACAGAGCCGACTAGTTGACTCTATTACCCACCAACTTTATGAAAAGATGTCTGCTCATGAATAGGCTTTTATACTATTCATTGTAGCAAAGGACATGCCTTCTCCTTAAGGCTTGACACACGTTCTAACCCTACCATAATGGGTATAAATATATGTGTTCCATCTCCATGCAGAGAACACACTCTTAACCTAAACCTTACTCTGAGCATCCTTGCGCTTAAGTAAAAGAACACACATCTAAGAACAAATACGCTCATCTTCAAGAGCAAGTTATAATCCCTTTTATTATATTCTAAACAAGTTCATTCCCAGAAAGAACTTACTTTCTTCTATTTCTTAAACATCAAATCTTTTCTTATTTGCTAAGATTTAGTGTGTAAACTTAAAATTGTTTAGATAGGTTTTCTTACCTTATCTTTTCGCAAACAGTCTTGTAAAATCTGTATTGATCTTCTCTTATCAATATATATTTTAAATTTAAAAATATTGTGTTTGTATTCATCCCCCCCTTCTACAAACTGTTATACACATCTTGTAGACCGTAACGGGACCAACAAGTGGTATCAGAGCAGTGTTCTATCTTTTCTAGTTGTTTAGTTATTTTTCTGCATCATTTTGTCTTATTCTCTAGATAATATTACTACTTTTAAATGGCTTCGCAAAACACAAACACACATGTTCAAGACAATGGCTCTCTTGCCAAACCTCCCCGATTCTTTCAAGACAACTTTAGTCCATGGAAGAATCAAATGTCCCTCTTTCTGGAAGGTGTGGATCCTGAAATTCCACACTATATAGAAAATGGACCATATGTACCATTTTCTATTTCACCGGCTGTTCCCGCAACAACTACGACTGCCGTGATTCCTTAATGGCAGATTCCAAAGCTCCCTCATCAGTGGAGTGATGAAGACAAGAAGAAAATAGTTGTAGACACTCGCGCTAGGTCTATAATAGTTATGTCTCTTCCTGGCGAGGTTTATCACTCGGTGATGAAACACAGGACTTCTAAAACCATGTGGGACACTCTTTGTGTTCAATATGAAGGAACCTCTCAAGTTCAAGAATCAAGGAAGATTAATTAAGTAAGGCAATATTAAAGCTTTCTCTATGGAAATACTGAGACACTGTTTGAAGTACATCAACATTTTAATTGTCTTCTTATTGATCTTAGGACTGTAGGCAGGGAATATTCCAACTCTGAAACTTTAACTAAGTTTCTGGAATGTCTTCCTGAATCTTGGGACACCTTTTCCATGTATCTTAAGATGTCCAATGCCATGTCCTTTCTTTCTCTCTCTACCCTCTACGGGATTCCGCTTAATCATGAGCAATCTCGTCAGCTGAAAAGGAATCTAGTCAAAGATTCCAGAGAAATGAAAAGCTCTCAATTAGCTTTGATCTCTGAAGATGCTTCGGCTGAAACTTTTTCTTCTTCTTCTTCTTCTTTTTCTTCATCTCTTCCTCCTGTTGTAATTACAGAGCTAGACTCTAATAACTCTGAGGATATACCAGAATCTGATCTTGCAGATTTTGATGAATCCCTGGCGCTTTTGACTAAATCGTTTAGGAGATTTGCCAACAAGATCAATTACTGCAGATCTCCTTTGTTGACCATTAAGGAAAAGCCAAAGTTTGACAAGATAGATAAGGCTTCAGCAATCTGCTTCAATTGCCACCGCATCGGACATTTTGCATATAAATGTAGATCAAAGAAGACTGCAATGCCATCTTTGAAAACCCCATCCTCCTTCAGGTCCAGGGATGACAAATACCTGAAACTGAAGGAGAAGTATAAGAAGATGAAGAATCACCAGCGAAAGGCCAAAGGTATTATCGCTGAAGAGCATGATTAGGCTGATTCATCTGATAAATCATCATTTGATGAGGAAGATACAACTTATCTTTGCTTGATGGCTAAGAATGTCAAAGAAGAAGCTTCAAAGACATCTACTTCAACCGAACCATCAACCTCTTCTACTGCTCAGGTATGTATCCTGAATGAACCCTCTTCCTCTTCTTCTAGCCTATCCGCTCTAGACACGTTGACGGTAGATCTTTACAATGCCCTCAATGAAAAATCAAAAGCAGAAATGCTCAATCTTGATCTTCAAGAATAGTTGAAGATTTGCCATTCTAAGATCAAAAAGCTGACCAAGGTTGAAGAAAACCTAAAGGATCAGGTCATTGTAAACCAAGCCATCACTGTTGAACGCGAAAAGGCTATTACTGAGCGTGAGCGAGCTATCGCTGAACTCAAGGCTGAGAAAGCTACCATTGAAGGGTGGTGCAAAGCCTCCATCAAAGCCTCTGACCAAGATAGAGACTGGTCTAGGATTCTCCTATGATCAGGAAGAATGTGTCACTGACAGGTCCATGCTTAAGTTTGGTACGTTTGTGTTGATCCCAAATCTCTTAATAACACTAATAATCGAGTTAAAAATAACCAAATTTTAGTGTTTTAATGAACAAAATGATGAACACTCAAGAACAATGTATGAACATTCAAAGAATAATCTTGAGTGCCAATGATTTCACTTTATTCAATATGAAAAACATAAAAGCGACATTTTTAACGATAGGTCTAATCACCTATTTATACTAGAAGGCTAATTAGAAGATAACTATCTAGTGAGACTATTTAGCTAATCTTTTACTAACGGATAAAGTTTATCTAAACCATGGATAAGCTATAAATTAAGATAAACTTGAAATCCAGCTGTCGATTTGTCATCTCCAGCTGTCTTTCATGGAATGATGATTCAACCTTATCCTTGTATCTTCATCGTATGCCTCTGGTTGAATTGCTGAAGAAAACTCTAAGTGTTGTTGACCAGAGGGGTGATGAAGATGCTCTATCCATCGCATCTCTGGTTGTTCATCGACCCTCTGGTTCTTCTCCAGACTTGGTCAATTCTGCCTTAATGTCTTCATCGGTCTTCTGGTTCTTCATCACTTATTGTTCTTCATTACTTTTACAATTATAAATTATGGAGTCTAACAGTTTGTCTCTTCCATTCCTGACACTTCTTCCTCTCAGTCTTCTTTTACTGATAATCATCTTGATGGAACTTCTTTGAGTTCAGGTTGCAAAGACAAAGGTAAATCCATTGTCACAACACCTCTTCCTAAGAAGTCTAACAAGTCAAATAGATCAAGGTCTATTCCTTCAGATTGTAAACCTTCTTCTTCAAGGACTAGGAAATCTGAATCCTCTCAGAAATCCAAGTCTCAGCTCAAGGTGAATGCTTCACCTAAGATCTCCAAAGCCTCAAAGGTTCCTCCAAGAACTAATGAGAAGGGAATCCTTGGAGCTGGTCCCTCTACTAATCTGGTACTTCCTGGCCCTAAAGCTACCTTCAACTTTAGGAAGTGTAAACATTATGATGAAAATACACATATTGCCAGCAAGTGTCCTTCTGCCGCCAAGGCTGGTCCACCAGCTAAGAGCAAGAAAGTATCCAAGGCTGAGAAATCAACCAAGGCGAAATCCTCCACTAAGGCTGCAAAAGCAACCAAAGTGAAGCAAACCACTAGTGCATCTTCCTTAGGCTCAGTGAAGACAACACCTGCTGTTAAGTCTTCAACATCAAAAGTTGTAATTCCAACCACTAAAGCCACTTCATCAGGCTCAGTGAAGACTTCCACTGACTCTATCTTACTAATGTCAGAGGTTGTTCTTCTCTTTACTCAACCTTCTTCAGGTTTAGTGATGTCATCTGCCAACGCTGGTTCCTCAGCACCAGTGGATGATGCCTCTAACAATGCTGGACCCCAATAGCTGGGTACTAATAGCATTTTTAAAATGTTTTCTTGTGCAGGATGTCAAAGGTATATGGTATCTCAATAGTGGATGCTCAAGGCATATGATTGGAGACAAATCTCTGCTAATTCATTACAAGGAAGAAAGAGGACCTTCCGTGACCTTTGGAGGAAACAGAAAACCATATACCAGAGTTTTTGGTATATTAACTAATGGTGCAACCACGTTCAAGCGAGTTGCATATGTTGAAGGACTGAAGCATAACCTCCTAAGCATCAGTCAACTGTGTGACAAAGACTACACAATAAAATTCTGGAAGAATTCATGTTGCGTTTTTGACAAAGATGATAAGGTTGCCTTGACCGGTTCTCGCCTAAAGAACGTATATATCATCAATATGAATTCTACTACCACTGAGAATAGCTGTTTCTTCTCCAAAGCCTCGTTAGACATCAACTGGATATGGCACAAATGGCTATCTCATCTCAAATTCAAGACACTCAGTGAGCTGTTAAAAAATGATCTTGTCACTGGTCTTCCTCAACACTCTTTTGCAAAGGAATCTCTTTGCTCATCTTGTGAAAAAGGAAAACACACTAGAGCTAGCTTTAAGTCAAAGCAAATCTCTTCAGTGACTGCGCCTCTTCAGCTACTACACATGGATCTCTTTGGTCCAGTCAACGTGCAATCTATTGCTGGAAAGAAGTTTACACTTGTCATAGTTGATGAGTATTCCAGGTACACTTGGGTCTTCTTCCTCAGATCCAAAGATGAAGCACCAGAAGATATCATTTTGTTCATCAAGAAAATAGAAGTACTTAACAACATCAAGGTATGATCTATTAGAAGTGACCATGGTACTTAATTCAAAAACAGTACTATGGATAACTTCTTTGAGAACAAGGGAATTTCTCACAACTTTTCTTTAGTGAGAACTCCTCAACAAAATGGGGTCACTCAACACTCTTTTGCAAAGGAATCTCTTTGCTTAGCTTGTGAAAAAGGAAAACACACTAGAGCTAGCTTTAAGTCAAAGCAAATCTCTTCAGTGACTGCGCCTCTTCAGCTACTACACATGGATCTCATTGGTCCAGTCAACGTGCAATCCATTGCTGGAAAGAAGTTTACACTTGTCATAGTTGATGAGTATTCCAGGTACACTTGGGTCTTCTTCCTCAGATCCAAAGGTGAAGCACCTGAAGATATCATTTTGTTCATCAAGAAATAGAAGTACTTAACAACATCAAGGTATGATCTATTAGAAGTGACCATGGTACTGAATTCAAAAACAGTACTATGGATAACTTCTTTGAGAACAAGGGAATTTCTCACAACTTTTCTTCAGTGAGAACTCCTCAACAAAATAGGGTCCCTGAAAAGAGAAATCGAACAATCATAGAGGCTGCTCGATCAATGCTCAACGAATCCCATCTCCCTACTCAATTCTTGGCAGAAGCTGTCAACACCGCTTGTTTCACTCAAAATCGGTCACTGATCATAAAGAGGTTTAAGAAGACAGCTTATGAACTTTTTCATTGAAGAAAGCCTTCTATAAGCTTTCTACATATTTTTGGTTGTACTTATTACATTCTCAACAATCGCAACCAACTTGGAAAGTTCGATCCCAAAGCTGATGAAAGAATCTTTCTTGGATATTCTTCAGTATCCAAAGCCTTTAGAGTATTCAACAAATGAAGATAAACGATAGAAGAAACTATCCATGTCACCTTTGACGAATCTCAATCAGCTAATTTAAAATCCATCTTAAACAATGATGATGAATTAGAAACATGGATGTTTTCATACTATGGACAATCTGAAGCTTCCTACAGTGCTCCTCTCAACACTGAAACCCCTGAAGCTGAAGATGATTCACTTATCATTCCAGTTACAGCTAGTCACTCTAACGCATCTTATTTAGAGATCGCTGCCATGCCCATTAGTTGTATTCTACCTTATACTTCAAACACTGATCAATCACTGAATGAAATGCCTTCAGTATATGAACCTGTTTCGGTCGCAGAATGTGAGGCTCCTTTAGCAATAGTTCCTATTGCTGAAGACAATGCAGCTGAAGTCTCATCTTCTGTTCCTGAACTTACTTATTCAAATGATATTCCTCTACCGGCTCAGCGATGGACTAAAGACCATCCCATTTATCAAATTCGTGGTGATTCAGATACAGGTATCAAGACTCGTCGTGGTCTAGGTAATATATGTGTCTTTGTCAACTTTCTTTCTTTAGTTGAACCCAAGAAAATCAATGATGCTATACCAGACCCTAGTTGGGTCCTTGCCATGCAAGAAGAGCTCATTGAGTTTGATAGGAACAAAGTTTGGTACCTTGTCCCACGTCCTTCTGACAAATCAATGATAGGCACTAAATGGGTCTATCGCAATAAGTTAGATGAGGAAGGTGTGGTAACCAGTAACAAGGCTAGACTCGTTGCTCAGCGTTTTAGACAAGAAGAATGGATCGATTATGACGAAACCTTCGCACCAGTGGCTAGACTCGAAGCTATTCGACTCTTCCTAGCCTTCGTTGCCTATAGAGACTTTAAAGTATATAAAATGGATGTAAAGAGCACTTTCCTTAATGGAAAACTTCAAGAGGAAGTTTATGTTGAACAACCTCCAGGGTTTCTTGACCCTAAGTATTCAAACTATGTCTATTGTTTGGATAAGGCTCTTTATGGGTTAAAACAGGCACCTCGTGCCTGGTATGATACCCTTTCCTCATTTCTCATCTATGAGAAATTTGTTCGTGGAAAGATTTACCAAATCTTATTTCTTAGAAAAGTTAAGGGTCACATCATTCTAGTCCAAATTTATGTCGATGATATTATATTTGGTTCCACTAATCCCTCTTTGTGTTTTCGGTTCGTTGATCGCATGAAGAAAGAATATCAGATGAGCATGATAGGAGAACTAACCTTCTTTTTAAGTCTCCAGATCAAACAATCAGATAAAGGTATCTTTATCAATCAAAGTAAGTATGTTCCTGACATGCTGAAGAAGTTTGATTTATCAAACAGTTCATCTATGAAGACTCCAATGGCTCCTCCACTCTCTCTCAACAAGGATCCAAATGGAAAGCCTGTAAACTTAACTGTTTATAGAGGAATGATTGGCTCCCTGCTGTATCTAACAGCTAGTCGACCAGATATCATGTACTCTACCTGCTTATGTGCAAGATATCAATCTGAACTTAAAGAATCCCATCTGATTGTTGTAAAACGCATTTTCAGATATCTTAAGGGAACTTCTAACATGGGTCTTTGGTACCTTAAAGGTTCAGATTTTGACCTAATAGGTTACTCGGATAGTGATTTTGCAGGTTGCAAAATTGATAGGAAAAGCACCACTGGAGGCTGTCAGCTTCTAGGTGGAAAGTTGGTGAGCTGGACAAGCAAGAAGCAAAACTCAATGTCCACATCAACAGCTGAAGCTGAATACATAGCCACTGGAAGTTGCTGTGCCCAAATCCTTTGGATGAAAAACCAGCTGATGGACTATAATCTTTAGTTTTCAGAAGTTCGTATTTATTTTGATAGCACTAGTGCTATTGCAATTACAAATAATCTTGTACTTCACTCCAAGACCAAATATATAGATATCCGATATCATTTTATCAGAGATCATGTTATGAATAGTGACATTGAACTTCACTTCGTTACAACTGAGTACCAGCTCGCTGACCTTTTCACCAAGCCTCTTGATGAGACAAGATTTAACATCTTGATCAGCGAACTGGGGATGCTAAATGCTGAAGAATAATCTTCAGCTGTTAACATCCTTTAGTAAGTGAAATGATTCAGTGCTCTATCTCTGACACTGAACTCTTGAGTAAATGTATCTATTCTCTCTAAGGTATGATTACTTATTCCTTTTTCTTACTAAAACTTAAAACTATCACTGAAGCCTTTTTCTTCGGTGATAAAAATGTTTTAAAAGTTTGTTTCAGTGATTCTTTGTTTACTGAACATTTTTATAAATATATTCTTCTTATACTTATCCTTTCTTGAAAATCAAAATGATCACTGAATCTTTCCTATTCAGTGCTTCAAATTTTTTTAATGCCAGGATCAGTGATTCTTTTATCACTGACACTGAAGTCTTAAATACTACCACTGAAGCCTTTCTTCTTCAGTGACAAAAATGTTTAAAAGGTCTTTTCAGTGTGTCTTTCAAACACTAAATGACTCTTCGTTTTCTTAAAACTTTTTCGTTTTTTAAAAGAAATAGTTAATGAACCGTCTTTATGATGACATTCTCTATTTACAATGCGCAACGCTTTGAGAGGCGCAAAAAGGCACTGTCATACACTACCTCATTAAATGCCATCCAATCATGGATGAGAACGTGCCATTTCTTTCATCATGGCCCCTTTCCTCAACCGTCGTCTTTTCTCTCTCTCATATTTCTTCTCTCTCCTCCTACCTATAAATATGAAACTTTTCCTTCACTCTTCTATTTACGCTTTCAAAAACTCAAAGACGAACCCTGCCGAATTTACAAAGTAAGAACTTCTCTCTAATTCCTTCTACGACCTTTCACTCTACCCAACTCAAGGTCAAAATTTTCTTTTCTTGATCTTCTTTTCTGCTAAGAAATGTGTTTAATATACTTAAGAACTTTGTTCTCTTAAAACATTAAACATTAATGATTATAAACCCAACTTCTTACTTGGTTGTAATCACATTTCTTCAAAACTCATTCTACTTGAAAAACCCTAATTCTTCTTCAAGGATTTTTCAAAAGAAGTTTTTCTTGTTTCAAAAACTTATCTATACACATACCTTGGTTTTCTAACAAATTGTTTACCTATTCTTATTTTCATTAAAAGCAGATGGCTGACAAGAATGTAGGATTCACCATCGATGAAGTGTCCTTCAAGGCCAACAACCACATTGCCTTGATGGACATCCCCTCGAACAAGGCATTTTACCAAGAGGCGGCTGATTTCCTTAAGTAGTCGTCACTCGCATTTGCCCTTAACCATGAACCTGTCATGGCTAAGGAGGTTCTATGGCAGTTCTGGTTCACTGCTGAGGTGGTCAAAGTCAAAGACAAGCTTGGCCGCCAAGTTGAACAAATCAACTTCACATTCAACCATATGGCTGTGAAGTTCGGCGTGAACACCATGAGGACCGCCCTTCGCCTTCCCAAAGGCCCCTTCGACAGCGAGCCTACAACGGCCGAGATTATCCAATGTCTCGATGCCATTGGCTATCAATGGCCAATGAAGAAGGACTCAAATGCTCCCATGAAGTCCTTGACCAAGATTGAGAAAAACAGAATGTCAGCGATCTGGCAATACCTGTTTTCTCACTTCATCCAGTCCATGGGTAGAAAGACTGCAGATCAAGACCAAGCTTCTAGGATTGCCTTGACGATTGACATTTCTACGATTCAGCGTCGCAATATAAATTATGTTGCGGTCATTTTCGATGACCTGGTGCAAAAGATGAACAAGCGCTAGCGAGAAAAGATGGTGCCTTACACCAGGTTCCTTTCTATGGTCTTTGCTAAGATCTTTGGAGAGAAATACTCCAAGTAAGGAAACCTTCAGGTTTAAAAGCTTGGATCCAGGATTTTGGATCACAAGCTGAGAGATGGAGATGTTGCACTCTCTTCTATAGTACCCTTTACTCCCTCCTCTCCTCAGGTGGTCAAGACAAGGGAAAGCCCCCCACGTCTAGCCCAGCTACCAAAACCTCTTTCGAACGCCCTTCACAACTAACTCTTGGTTCTCCTCAGAGAGCCAAGAAGGCCAGAAAGAGGATAGCCACATCTCTAGCTGAGACCTCTTGAGAGGTTTCAGCTATTGAAACCAGCCTTAACCCCGAGGCAATTTTAGCTAACCCTCTTATCTCTTTAGTGACCTCTCCAATAACTGTCATATCAGTGGCATCTACCCCAACCACCTCAGTGACCCAAATCACTGATGGTGTGAATATTAGCGCCGCCACCGCTGAACACCCACGTCTCTTCTCAACCATTTTCTCTTTTCCTCCTTCTTTGGTCTTTACACGTGTTGATAACACATCAGCGAATGTCCTTCCTGATGCTGAAACGCACACCACTGGACCTGAGGCTGCTCCTTTTGAGGCTCCTCAGCATATAGATGCCCATCCTCTCGAGGATAACTTTGCCCATCCTCTCAGCTATTAAAGATGATGTTCAAGAAGTTAGGAGTCAGCTATTAAAGATGATGCTTCATGACGCTCAGGCTCAATCTCTTCAGCAGACAGAGCTTCTTCAGCCGATCCTGGATGCTGTCCGTCAACCAGCTCCAGTGATCCCGCCTTCCTTCTCTACTGATGACCGCGCTCAGCTTAATGAGACGCATGAAGCAACGACAACTCTAGCCAGTGCTCTATCGTGTCTAGAGGAAATGATGGTTCTCCAGCATCAACGCTTGGACGAACTCTCTGGCTTATACTCCTAAGTCTTAGCCAGAGAGGGGGAGATGAGGTCCAACGCTGCTAGACCATCTACTGCTCCAGCGATCCTCGCAGCTGAAGCTGAAGCTAAAGCTGAGGTTGCCAAGTTATTCCAACCTCCAGTGAAGCTGCTATAGCTGAGGAAGTTGATGCCATCCCTAGGGATGATGATCTTCCCATCACCTCTGCACCTGTTGCTAGTGATGATGATGATGATGATGATGAATCTGATCTTCCAGACCTCGGCAGTGACTTAGATGGTGATGATGACGATGATGATGAAGATGACTTCACCATCCAGTATCAAAAGCCAACAACCGCCACCACGAGAGTCGCCCTCAGGGATTCTGCATCCTAGGGGAGGAAAGGGAAGAAGAGTTAGCTCCGTCAACGAACCAGGACCCTAAGTCAAAAGGCAAAGGCGTCGCTGAAAGAAGGGAATCTGAAGATACTGTTCAAAAACCCTCAATCCTTTTTTGAAGACTCTACCTCTCATATGAAGACTCTACCTCTCAGGTAGTAGTCACTTCTTTTTATCAGCTTCAGATTCCATCTACTACCTGTGGTCGACTAGAGTGGGTCCCTGAAAACCCTGTCTCCAGTGTTCCCACCGACCAGCAGATGGCTCAGCTAAAGGAGTCACTCAACCATACTAGAGTAAAAATTCCTCTTCGTATCTCTAGTAGTGGTGAGTTTGACTTCCTTTCAGAAGAGCTAGAGCTTCAGAAGAAGCAGACTGAAGATAGCTTAAAGCTGGCCAAGTCACTAGCTAAGAAGATTCTCCCAAAGAGAAAGTCCAAGAAGAAGGTGAGCGTTGTCCAAGCCCAGTCTAAACTTCTTTCTATTGCAGAAGCAAGAAGAAGGTGAACGCTGTCCAAGACCAGGCTAAACTTCTTTCTATTGCAGAAGCTAAGCGTGAGAAGAACCTGAAGCTGGCCGAGAAGGATAAACATTGGAGCGAAGCGAAGCTGAAGAAAAGAGTCAGTCCCCACCCAATCAAGAGCGTCAGTATCAGCAGACGATCCAAAGATGGTGGAACACTGGGCTTAATGCTAATCACCAGGGACAATCTCGATGCCATCACCGAGTACCTGTCGTACCTTAGCCGCTATGGATACAATGAATGGCTGGAGATCAGACAAGCCATTCAACAATCCAAGTCAAGACATAAGATGATTATCGAAGATATCATCAACGATCTCATCAAAAGGATGTCCAGGTATGTCGCAGTCCCTGACAGGCCCTCTCTGAAGAAAGGTGGAAGGAAGAAGAAAAAGATCTCTAATCCTAATGATGGACCATTCCTAAGGAACGAACATGAAACAAGGTTCTCCTTAGATGAAATCCTGAAGGAACATGAGACTATCGATATTTCTATGCTGAATCTTGACTTGCCAGATAAGGGTCGCTATACACCCAATGTTGTGCACTTCAAACCTGAGTTAGGAGTTATATTCCTTGATTATGAAGGTGAAATAGGATTTCGAAGAATGTATGAGCTACATCTATGTCCAATGGGTCATATGGTTTTTCTAATGCTTTGGACAGATGATAGCATGCCAGGAAAAGTCGTGGACCTGAAGTTACGAAGAGAATGCCTACGTCGAAAGAACCTTGGTGAAGATGTACCTAGTTGCATAGATCTAAGTTTCCTAGATTAGTTTCTCTTTGTAATACTATTCACAATTTTTTTTGTAAACCTATTTACTATGTCTACTTTCAGTGATTAATCTTCTAGTCTGTAAGTATTAGACATGTACTGAACTACTTGTAATATTTCCAATGATTATAATATAAGTGTTTCTTGTACTTCACTAAAAAAGATCCCTGAAAAAAGTAATGGGGACACAAGTATATGAGTTCCAGTGTTACTTTTTACATTCACTGACATTTCATAAGTCAGTGAATAAGCTTTCAGTTTCAGTTTCTATTCTTGTAACTTTTCTTAAATATAACTTAAGAAAATTCTTCAAGTAAAGACGGACTCACTGATAAAGATCCCAAAATAGTAAAAAGGGACATTTACTTTATATGTTATTTTTCCCTACTATTATTTGATAAGACAACCTTCTTTATGTTGTCTTGTTATTATCAAATAGGGGGAGATTGTTGATCCTCTCTCTTAGTGATTTGATGATAATTCCTTTTATTCTATTCGAAGTATTTTTGTTTCTGTCTTTTTAGTTCCAACGATCTCCACTGAGTCTGTTCAGTGATCGTTGATGAACTTGTATTGTAAAATTCAATCAGTGACAACCATACTTCAAGAAGACAACACTCACACCAAAGAACCTTCAGCAAATGTCGAAGACTGAAACTGAATATTAGAGACTGGTGAGTACGTGATCTGAAGCGGTATTCAGTGATTATAAGCCTATCTACATATGTGTGAAGACTGCCCAAGCCTCAGCATCAAATGAAGCTTGCTAAGCATGATTGTTGTTGTCTTGTCCTTATACACACAAAGGACAAACCTACACCCTTTCTAAATGTTAGTACGGTACGGAGCCGACTAGTTGACTCTATTACCCACCAACTTTGTGAAAGGATGTCTGCTCATGAACAGGCTTTTGTACTATTCATTATAGCAAAGGACAAGCCTTCTTCTTAAGGCTTGACACACGTTCTAACCCTACCATGTTGCATTAAATGTCCATTTAATGCAATAGGTATAAATAAATGTGTTCCATCTCCATGCAGAGAACACAGTCTTAACCTAAACCTTACTCTGAGCATTTTTGCGCTTAAGTAAAAGAACGCACATCTAAGAACAAATACGCTCATCTTCAAGAGCAAGTTAGAATCCTTTTTATTGTATTCTAAACAAGTTCATTCCCGGAAAGAACTTACTTTTTTCTATTTCTTAAACAACAAATCTTTTCTTATTTGCTAAGATTTAATGTGTAAACTTAAGATTGTTTAGATATGTTTTCTTACCTTATCTTTCTGCAAATAGTCTTGTAAAATCTGTATTGATCTTCTCTTATCAATATATATTTTAAATTTGAAAATATTGTGTTTATATTCTTCCCCCCTTCTACAAAACTGTTATGCACATCTTGTAGACCCTAACGGGACCCACAGCTTCACCTAAGGACCCCAACTTCAAAAAGTTCCTCCTAGAACTAATGAGAAGGGAATCCTTGGAGCTGGCCCCTCTTCAAATCTGGTACTACCTGGCCCTAAAGCTACCTTCAACTATAGGAAGTGTAAGCACTATGGTGAAACTACACACATTGCCAGTAAGTGTCCTTCTGCCACCAAGGCTGGTCAACCAGCTAAGGGAAAGAATGTAGCTAAGGCTGAGAAATCAACCAAAGCAAAATCAACCACTAAGGCTACTAAAGCAACCAAGGTAAAGAAAACCACTAGAGCCTCCTCTTCATGCTCAGTGAAGATAACTACTGATGCTAAGCCTTTAGTATCAAACATTGTAGTTCCCTCCATTAAAGCCCCTTCATCAGGATCAGTGAAGACACCTACTGATTCTATTTCTCTAGTGTCAGAGGTTTTTCCCCTTTCCGTTACAACCTCTCCAGGTCCAGTGAAGCCATCTACTGACGCTGGTTCTTCAGCTTCAGTAGATGAAGCCTCTAACATTGCTGGACCCAAATAGATAGATACCAAAAGCATTTTTAAACTGTTCCCTTGTGCAAGAAGTCAAAGGCATATGGTATCTAGATAGTGGATGCTCAAGGCACATGACCGGAGACAAATCCGTACTTATTGACTACAAGGAAGAAAGAGGACCTTTCGTGACCTTTGGAGGTAATATAAGAGAATATACCAAAGATTTTAGTATATTAACCAATGGTGCCACCACATTTAGACATGTTGCATACGTTGAAGGACTGAAGCACAAGCTCCTCAACATCATTCAGCTGGGTGACAAAGACTACACGATGAAATTCTCCAAGAATTCATGCTATGTCTATGACAAAAATGATAAGGTTGCCTTGACCGATTCTAGTTTAGCGAATGTCTATATCATCAATATGGATTCTTCTATCACTGAGAATAACTGTTTCTTCTCAAAAGCCTCATCGGACATCAACTGGTTATGACACAAATGACTTTTTCACCTTAACTTCAAGACACTCAATGAGTTGTTTAGAAATGATCTTGTCACTGGTCTTCCTCAACACTCTTTTGCAAAGGAATCTCGTTGCTCGGCTTGTGAGAAAGAAAAACAAACAAGAGCTAGCTTTAAGTCAAAGCAAATATTTTCAGTGACATCACCTCTTCAGCTACTACACATGGATCTCTTTGGTCCTGTCAATGTGCAATCTATTGCTGGAAAGAAGTATAAACTTGTCATTGTTGATGAGTATTCCATGTACACATGGGCCTTCTTTTTCAGATCCAAAAATGAAGCACCTAAAGACATCATATTGTTCATCAAGAAAATAGAAGTGCTTAACAACATCAAAGTACGATCTATTAGAAGTGATCATCGTACTGAATTCAAAAATAGTACTATGGACAATGTTAGACCCCATCCTGTGAAAGTGTAAGTAAGAAGCCTCTTACTCTAGTCCGTAGGACATAGTCTTTAGAAGCTGTCTGGACTAAGAGCTCTCATGCAAAAGAGATCAAGAGACAGAGCTCTTACTCAAAGAGCCAAGCATCTCACATACAGAGCCCACACTCTATTTCGAGGATGATCAAGCCTTTACGCCAAAAAGCTTAAGCGATTGATGCAGAGCTACACTCCAGACACAGAGCTTTGGCATAGTACATCCAGAGCCTCTGCTCTCCTAACTCCATGGAAAGCGTGCTTAGTTCAGATATTCTCGCAAGCATCAAACAGAATCAAGGCGGTTTGACTGAGTCCGCTCCACTATTCAAGGGTCGTCAATGAAAAGGATGCAGAATCAGCGCTCAGAGTTTTAAGCCATAATTCTAGCATATTCTGTTTGACTTAGGCGTATATAAGGAGGCATCCTTCTCAGGTTAAAATTACCTAAGAGAGCCGACTTAGATTATAGTTGATTCTTGTGAGAATACTATTTCGATTGAGAGAGTTATTATTTTCTTCTCATCTAATAAAAGCATCTGACATATTCAAAGTTATTTTGTATTCTTATATTTTTTAAATATTTTGTTTGACCATTTCAGTTACATTGTTTTCACTCCATTCATATTCTTCCAAAATGTGTTTTCTGAGATTAAGAGAATATGGGTTCCAACAGATAACTTCTTTGAGGACAAGGGAATTTCTCACAACGTTTCTTCAGTGAGAACTCCTCGGCAAAATGGGGTCGCTGAAAGGAGAAATCGAACAATCATTGAGGCTGCTCGATCAATGCTCAGTGAGTCCCATCTCCCTACTCATTTTTGGGCTGAAGCTGTCAACGCTACTTGTTTCTCTCAAAACCAATCGCTGATCGTTAAAAGATTCAAGAATACAGCTTATGAACTTTTCCATGGAAGAAATCCCTCTATCAACTTTCTATATATTTTTGGTTGCACGTGTTATATTCTCAACAACCGTGATCAACTAGGAAAGTTCGATCCCAAAGCTGATGAAGGAATCTTTCTTAGATATTCTTCAGTATCCAAAGCCTTCAGAGTATTCAACAAACGTCGATAGACAATAGAAGAAACTATCCATGTCACTTTTGATGAATCATAGTTAGCTAATTCAAAACCCATCTTAAATGATGAAGATGAATTAGAAAACTATTCCTCTCAATACTGAAGCCCCAAAAGCTGAAGATGAACCATTAATCATTCCAGTTGCAGCTAGTCACACCAACGTGTCTTCTTTAGAGATCACTGTTGTGCCCATTAGCCGTGTTCCTTCTTCTACTTCAAACACTGATCAGTTAGTGAATGAAATGCCTTCAGCATCTGAACCTATTTCAATAGCTAAATTTGGGGCTCCTTTAGCAATTGTTCCAATCGTTGAAGATACTGCAACTGAACCCTCATCCACTATTCTGGAACTTCTCTACTCAGATGATAATCCTCTGCCAGCTCAGCGATGGACTAAAGACTATCCAATTGATCAAATTCTTGGTGATACAAGTATAGGTATTAAGACTCGTCGTGGTCTAGGTAATATACATCTCTTTGTCAACTTTCTTTCCTAAGTTGAACCCAAGAAGATCAATGATGCTATCTCAGACCCTAGTTGGGTCATTGTCATGCAATAGAAGCTCATTGAGTTTGATAGGAACAAAGTCTGGTACCTTGTCTCACATCCATCTGACAAGACAGTGATAGGCACCAAATGGGTCTATCGCAACAAGTTAGATTAAGAAGGTTTGGTAACCTGTAACAAGGCTCGACTTGTTGCTCAGGGTTATAGACAAGAATAAGGAATCGACTATGACGAGACCTTCACACCAGTGGCTTGGCTCGAAGCAATTCGACTCTTCCTAGCCTTGGTTGACCATAGAGGCTTTAAAGTCTACCAAATGGATGTAAAGAGCGCTTTCCTTAATGGAAAACTTCAAGAGGAAGTTTATGTTAAACAACCTCCAGGGTTTATTGACCCTAAGTATCCAAACCATGTCTTTCGTTTGGATAAAGTTCTTTATGGGTTGAAACAGGCTCTCCGTGCCTAGTATGACACCTTCTCCTCATTTCACATCTCTGAGAAATTTGTTCATGGAAAGATTGACCAGATATTATTTCTTAGGAAAGTTAAAGGTCATATCATTCTAGTCCAAATTTATGTCGATGATATTATTTTACGTTCCACTAATCCCTCTTTATGTTTTCGATTCGCTGATCGCATGATGAAAGAACATCAGATGAGCATGATGGGAGAACTAACCTTCTTTTTAGGTCTCCAGATCAAGCAATCAGATAAAAGCATCTTTATCAATCAAAGTAAGTATGTCCATGATATGCTGAAGAAGTTTGATTTATCAAATAGCTCATCTGTGAAGACTCCAATGGCTCCTTCACTCTCTCTTAACAAGGATCCAAATGGAAACTCTGTAAATGTAACTGTTTATAGAGGAATGATCGGCTCCCTACTGTATCTCACAGCTAGTCAACCAAATATCATGTATTCTACTTGCTTATGTGCACGATATCAATTTGACCCTGAGGAATCCCATCTGATCACTGTAAAACGCATCTTCAGATACCTGAAGGGAACACCTAACTTGGGTCTCTGGTAGGGTTCAAGTTTTGACCTAATTGGTTATTCAGATAGTGATTTTGTAGGTTGCAATAACGATTGGAAAAGCACCACTGGAGGCTGTCAACTTTTAGGTGGAAAGTTGGTGAGCTGGACAAGTAAGAAGCAAAAATCAGTGTCCACATCAACCGCTGAAGCTGATTATGTAGCCGCTGATAGTTGTTGTGCCCAAGTGCTTTGGATGAAAAACCAGTTGAAGTACTACAATCTTCAGTTCTCGAAAATTCCTATCTATTGTGATAGCACCAGTGCTATAGCAATCGCAAACAACCCTGTACTTCACTCCAAGACCAAACATATAGAGATCATATATCATTTTATCAGAGATCATGTTATGAATGGTGATATTGAACTTCACTTTGTTTCAACTGATTATCAGGTCGCTGACCTTTTCACCAGGCCTTTTGATGAGACAAGATTTAACATCTTGATCAGCGAACTAGGGATGCTAAAAGCTGAAGAATAATTTTTTTCAGCTATACACATCCATCAGTAAGTGAAATGATTCAATGCTCTATCTCTATCACTGAACTCTTGAGTAAATATATCTACTCTCTCTAAGGTATGTTTGCTTAATCCTTTTCCTAAAATTTAAAACCATCACTGAAGCTTTCCTTCTTTAGTGATCAAAACGTTTTAAAAGTTTGTTTCAGCGATTCTTTCGCTCGTTGAACATTTTTATCTAAGTATATCTATTTTATACTTATCATTTCTTAAAATCAAAATGATCACTAAACCTTTCCATCTTCAGTGATTCAAATGTTTTTAAATGTCAGTTTCAGTGATTCTCTTATCACTGACACTGAAGTCCTTACGAAAATATATTCTAAGTTATTTTCAGTTCTTTATCTTAAAACTTAATCACCACTAAAGCTTTTCTTCTTCAGAGATCAAGATGTTTTAAAAGGTATATTCAGTGATCTTTCTATCACTGAATGTGACTCTTCGAATTTCTTAAAAACCTTTTCGTTTTTAAAAGAAATAGTTAATGAACCGTCTTAATGACGACATTATCTGTTTACAATACGAAACACTTTGGGACGCGCAAAAAGGTCTGACACACGCGACCTCATTTATTTTCATTCAATCATGGATGAGAACGTGCCATATTTCTCATCATGGCCTTTCCTCAACCGTCGTATTTTTCCTCTCTCTTACTTTGCTTCTCTCTCCTCCTACCTATAAATATGGGATCTCTTCCTCATATTTTTCTTTACGCTTTCAAATATCTTTGACGAAACTCTGTTTTTTTGCAAGCGAGAACTCAAGAACAACTAAGAACTCGAACTTTCGATCTCCTTCTCTACTCTAAGGTCGATATATTTTTTGTTACTTAGAACTGTTTTCTTCTTTCTAATGAAACATATGTTTGCCATTTTAAGAACTTTGTTATCTTAAAACACAAACATAAAAGATTATTAACACATTCTCCTTCTTGGTTATAATCTTGTTTCAAAAACTGTAATCTACTTGAAAAACCCAAATACTTTATTGTG
Source organism: Cynara cardunculus var. scolymus (assembly GCF_001531365.2). NCBI lineage: Eukaryota > Viridiplantae > Streptophyta > Magnoliopsida > Asterales > Asteraceae > Cynara > Cynara cardunculus. The sequence continues at coordinate 31,278 of NW_020201765.1, forward strand.
GATTTTTCAAAAGAAGTTTTATTGTTCAAAACTTAAAAACAATAAAAAAATCTTGGTCTACTACAACTTTTTTCTCTCTTATCTTTCTTACCAAAAACAAAAAATGGCTGCCAAGAACGTCAACTTCTCCATCGAAGAAATCTCTTTCAAGGCTAACAACCATGTTGCCTTGTTGGACATCCCTTCAAGCAAAATAATCTACAAGGATGTTGCTGCATTCCTCAAAATGTCCCCTCTTGCCTTTGCTCTTAACCATGAACCTGTCATGGTTAGAGAAGCCCTTCAGCAATTCTGGTTTACTGCTGAGGTGGTGCAAGAAGAAGATAAGCACGACCGCCAGGTGGAGAAAATCTTTTTCACCTTCAATTGCAAGACCGTCAACTTTGGCGTGGCCATCTTAAGGCACGCTCTACGTTTCCTAAAGGGTCTCTTTGACAGCTAACCCTCCAAAGTCTAACCCTTATTTTGTGTTTCAAAAATGTGCATTGCAGGTCAGACCTAAGGATAAAGGGAAGGGGAAAATGTGAAATTTTCCTTTCGTGCTTACATGGTTATGAAGAACAACATTTTATCTATTGGATTTTGGAATACTTGTTATAGATGTAAATCATGTACAAGAACGTTATGGGAAAAAAAATTTGGTTGTTTATTTTGTAATGTAACTTCTTGTACTATTGGGACTGAATGTGTATAATTTGTATTTCTTGATATATGAAATACATGGTTATATGCAAATGTGGATCTTGGGGTGTTACACATATCTCGGCAGGGTGATGATGTAAGTATGTTTAAGCTTCTTGATGTTTTTACTTTACAAGTAACATTTAGAAAACATTTAATTTATACTGTATTGTGCGTACACAGTTTATGGAGCAACAATACTCACCGATGGATATGGTAAATATGTTTAAGCTTCTTTCAACTACTTACTTTACAAGTAACAATTAAGTAAACATTAAATTTATATTGGATTGTGCTTATTCAATTTATGGTGTAGCAATATTCATCGATAAATGCGGTAAATATGTTTAAGGTTTTCATGTTTTTACTTTACAAGTTAACAATTATATGAAAAACTTTTTAATTTATATTGGATTGTGCGTACGGAGTTTATGCCCCAACCATACTTTTCTGAGGATACGATAAATATGTTAAAGTGTTTTAATATTTTTATTTACCAAGTTAACAATTAAATTAGATAATTTTTTTACTTTATATTGGATTGTGTGTATGCAGTGCGATGGATGCTGTGAGATCTACTTCATCAAGGGTCCCGTCTGTAGAGCCGCAAGAAGAAGTTTTTTCCCAATGCTCCTGAGAAGCGAGTGAGCAAGAAATCATGGTGGACTACATCTCCATTTACGGTGTTAAACACAAAGAAAAAAACAAGAAAGCTGCTAACCAAATGCCTTCATCGATTCCCCCAACGACTATAGTAGACGTTGGTCAGTTGTATAAGGCTGATCAATTACCCATGATGCATTTATCGACACTATCTTATTAGTATCCTAAAAAGGTTTTTTGGGAACAACTGTTGGATAGAGTTGAAATCAAGGTTTTCGGAAAGTGAGGTATGAGAATTACACTCTGTACTAATTAAGTTGAAAAATGTACATATTTGACTCACTTAAACATAATTAATCCATTGTTTTTTTATTTATAGCATCTTGATGCATGGAAACGTATCTGTTTCGCAAGAGGCAACCGACTAAACGTTGGACCATCATGCGACCATGTTGGATACTACAAGATATACCAGAAAGTTGTCATTGCATTCACGTACAAGTCTTAGCATGCAAATATCATTTTCTGTTCTTATACCTGTCATTAAATTCAGACAACAACTCGCTAATAGGATATACCCTCCATGTTGTACTCCTGTAGGTTCTCTTTTCTATTTTTGCCTCCTCCCATGGTGTCACTGCATTTATCATTTATGCTGCAAATAAAAGATAATATTAGCCTATGTTACATAATCATACATATAGTTTTTGGATATAAATTTACATATGTTAATGCCGATGTATAAAATACCATTGTTGCAATGTCGCTCGATAAAATTCAACGAACATTGTTATCGGCAGGTAATGTGCAAACCGGGTTATTTAGTTGATGGACTCGGCACTATTGGATGCACTGTAACACAATCCTGGGAAGTGCGATCTTGCCTATCTAGCATGTCCAACTTCCTTAAGATATTGAGTGGCATTAGGTTGACTGTGCCGCATCAAATCCGTTATAACTTCAAAGTTTGACACCCTATAAGCTTTGCATGCCTCCCAGAACATCCATTTTTTTTCTTTTGTATCTAGGTTAGGCGCAAGTTCTAGCTCAAATTCCGACAACAGAGTCCGTGGTGCACGTTGAGAATACCGTTCTTATGGCCAACTCGATAGAGGCAGCCCTATCAGTTACAAAGGTTAAATTGAGCACTTCACCGATACATTGCCTCAACTTATATAAGAACCAAGTCCATGACGAGACACTTTTTGTCTTCCCCACTCCCATTGTAATGGGTATGGTCTGGTTGTTTCCATTCATACCAACCTCTAAGAACATGGTGCCCACATATAACTCCTTCAGATGGGCACCGTCCATTATAAGGAGCGGTCACATGTGTCCTAGAAATGAGCGATTATACAGATGAATAAGGTTACAAATTTAAACTTCAAAACATAAAATTGTGACATGAATTCAAGAATATAATGAAAATTATTACCGAACAACCGAGTGCGACAAACAACATGTCAAATTGTCACTCGTCCATCAAAAGCGATCTCTGTCACAGTCGTCGAATTCGCTATCTTCTGATTGTGATGAGAAAATCGGGAGTAGGTTAAACGACGATTCAAGGGTCTCCCTCAACAGTTGTAAGGCATACATCTTTGCTCGCCATGCTTGGCTGTAGGAGATGCTAATATTGAACCGTTGGTTAATATCTTCCATGATTTCTTTTCCACGGTACACTCATCTACAATCCGTTAAACTCCCTACCAATATATGACCCAAAACCTTTTTATTCGCATTACAGTGGTTTGGATGGACTTGGGACTTTGAACATGTGTGTTCGTCATGCAATTTCCGAACCTGAAATATACTAGTACCATCGATAGTTGTTAGGACCAAAATAGTCCCAAGGTTATGTAAGTTTTATAAAGTCCTTTATTTGTATTATATTATAATATTGATTGTATTTGGGCTAAGGGCATTGGGATTTACATGTAAATGTGTCCTATAAATAGGTGACATTGGGCTTAGATTAGTATGTTGTTCATTTTTATTGTATTCAATGAGAGTCGTATAAGGTGATTGAGAGAATTCTACAGTTTATTGTTTCATGAATAAGAAAAGTTGGCCGGTTCTTCATCTTCATGTTCTTCATCTATTTTCTCAATCTATTATAAACTGATCTTGATTTGCTGTTGAAATGGGACTTAAAGTTGATATCAGAGCATAATCGAATCATCTTTTTCGATATGATTATTCAAATCAGCTGCAAATTCAATCTATGTTTCTGTTTTGGTTGATGGAACAGTACTCAGAACCTTCATCAACTTCTGTTCAACATTTTGGACTTAAAAGATCACAATTCACCTTGATCTTACTATTTTTAATCAAATTAATGCTAAAAGATTAGCATTTTGGTGAATACGAACCTAATTGGATCATCAATTTTGGTGTTATATGTTAAATTTTGGTGTTTTGATGATCTTATAGTCGAACTGTGCTTAATATGTTAAATATCTTTCCTCGTCGCCTGATGAAGAAATTCATTGAGTGATAAAGTGGTGCTCATCGCCCAATGAAGATTTGAAGTATTGAACGATATAATGTTCATCGGTCATATCAAATTTCTTGGTAACTTGGTGTTTTACTGTGTGGAGCGATAACATTTGGACTTGGATGATATTTTTTGCTAGTTTTGAGCGATAATGTGTCCTCATTGCTAAAGCTTGTCCAGATTCCAAGCCCATCGTCAAAGTCATATGCCTCAAAGTTTGCTATCCGCTCAAAGTGCTGAGCGATAAGGGTCGTCATCAGTTAACACACCAAGCGATGAAGTGTCTTGGTGGGCGATGACTTTTCACTCAATTTTCTTTGTTACTATTTATGCGATAATGTGTTGTTCGGTGAGCTATCTCATCGCCCAAGGCTTCAAGTGATGACCTTATGTTGACCGCTGAAGTTGAAAAATGAAGTTGGAAGTTGGAGTTTATCCATCAAATAGATAAGCGATAACATTGCTCATCGCTCAAGGCTTGAGCGGTAACCTTGCCCATCAGCCAAGGCGCGCGATAAACTAAGGTTCATGTTCTCTCTGCCTAAGACAAGAGTGATGAGTAGTCTGACTTATGCTCATCGCTCATCAAATGAGTATTTGTTCTTTGACTCTCTGTGCTTAACCAGTGTGCTTAATGGATCTCTTTTCCCTATTCATCTTGTGCTTAATGATTAAGGTGATATTTTATCAATTTTGCCCTGAAGAGCATCTTACAGCAAATTTGGTCAACATTGACCTTTTAAGTCAAAGTTTGACTTTTTGGTCAACTTATTTGGGATTAAAGTTTAAAGCCGGATTTGAAACAATGTCCAAACCGCAGATGGTAAGGAGATTTTAGCCGGAACAAGAAAATCTAACCTCTACACCATTGAACTTCCCATCCTGAAAGTAGATACTGGCGTGTGCTTGATGTCCAAAGCCTCTATGCAACAGAACCTGTTGTGGCATAAACGCCTTTCCTATTTGAACTTTAAGAATTTGAATAAGCTGGTATTCGATGGTTTTATTCAAAGGGTTACCTGATTTGAAATTTCAAAAAGACAACGTTTGTGCATCATGTGAATTGGGAAAGATAAAAAGGGTTTCTCACAAGTCTAAAGTTGAGCATAGCACTGAACGTCCTCTGCAGCTTCTTCATCTTGATCTTTGTGGTCCGATGCGAGTGAAATTATCAATCGCAGCTGCTTTTCTTGTCATAGTGGATGATTATTCAAGATAGACATGGGTAAAATTCTTGAGATCTAAGAATGAAGTCGCAGAGATAATTATTTCATTCTTGAAGAGCGTTCAAGTTTGTTGATCCCAGATCTCTCAATAACACTAATAATCTAGTTATGAGTAACCAAATTATAGTGATTTAATAAAGAAAGTTATGAAGTCTCAAGAATAAAATAAAAAAGTTTAAGAACAATTTTGAGCTTCAAAGGTTTTACTTTATAGATTCATAAACGTAAAACAAAGAGTAAAAGCCTTATTTTTACAATAGACCTAATCATCTATTTATACTAAACGATTATTAAGAAGATAACTATCTAATGCTACTTTCTAGCAAATCGTCTAGCTAACAGATAAGGTTTATCTTTCACATGGATAAACATTAACAATAAGATAAATTTGAATTCCAGCTTTTGATTTGTCATCTCCAGCTGTCATTCATGATATGATGATTTCATCCTTATCTTCAAATCTTTATTGCATGCTTGGATGAAGTGCTGGAAAATCTTCAAAGTGTTGCTTGTCCAGAGGATCGATGAGGATGCTCTTTCCATCGTATCCTTGGACCTGTCCATTGATCCTCTGGTTGAACTTGTCCATTGGTCCAATGGTTGAACTTGTCCATTGGTCCAATGGTTGAACTATCCATCGATCCAATGGTTGAATTCCAGACTTAGTTGATTCTGCCTTGATGTCTTCATTGGTCTTCTGGTTCTTCATCACTTGTTGTTTTTTATTACTTTTTACATTTTGCATTGTGGGGTTTAACAAACTTGCAGTTGTCTGTTCAGAAGCTGAGAACAGATAATGGAACTAAGTTTCAAAACAAGACTCTAGGCTCTTTCTTGGATTCAGTTGGTATCTTGCATACATTATCTACAGCCCGAACACTGCAACAAAAGGGTGTCGTTGAGCGTAAGCCGCATGGACTCTTCTCGCATATTCTAAGCTTCCATTATTTCTTTGGGCTGAAGCTGTTGATACAACGTGTTTTACTCAAAACCGCTATATTGTCAATAAGAGGTTTTGTAAAACACCTTATGAGATTATTAATAAACAAATACATAATATCAAATTCTTTCGAGTTTTTGGTTGTAGGTGTTCTGTTTTAAATGACAACGAGGACAAAGGAAAGCTGAGTGCTAAAGCTGATGACGCAATTTTCATTGGATACTCAAAGAATTCTGCTGCATATCGGGTCTACAATAAACGAACTAAAATTTTGAATGAGAGTGTTAATGTATCATTTGATGAAGCTGTTGATTTGGTTTCTAGACAAGACGGTTTAGAAACCGTGTTGACAAATAAACATTCGTGTCAAGCAAATCCAGACGAAGGTTCTAAATCTACAAATAATCCTTCTAAACTGGATTTATTATTTGAAAATTTTTATGATGAATATTTGGTGCTAGAACTGATAGTCCAAATGTTTCGTCCAAGTTCAATGAAGTTTCTTTTGAAGAACAAATTTTAGGTCCATCTATGGATATACCAGTTTCATCTTCTGAATATATTTACGATGAATCAATTCAAGAAGAACAAGGTTGTCCTGATTCATATGAAGAGTCTCTTACTAAGACTCTGCCAGAAGTCTTAGTGGTTCAAGATGAAAACATTTAGACTTTGTTAGAAAATCAGACTGTTGCAAATTCAAATGATAATCCTTCACCAGAACCAGTTCGGGACAATTCCCTCAGTGCTTATGTATCAAAATTTAGACCAATCTTCTTATATTCCTTTACCTCATAGCAGTAAGTGGACCAAGGACCATCCAATAAGTCAAATTATTGGTAATCCAAATTCTTCTATACGAACAAGGTTTGCTACAAAAAATGAGTGTATGTATGCAAAATTCTTAAGAAAAATTGAGCCAACTAAGGTGTCTAAAGCCTTAGCAGATCCGAATTGGATAATTGCAATGCAAGAGGAGTTGAATCAGTTTGAAAGTATTAACTTTGTAGATTTGTTCCTCGTCCTAAAAATAAGACAATCATTGGTACTAAGTGGTTTCAAAAATAAAAAAGATGAAGACGGAGTTGTTGTTAGAAACAAAGCTTGGTTAGTCGCAAAAGGATACAACCAACAAGAAAGTGTAGACTATGATAAGACTTTTGCTCCGATGGCGAGAATTAAGGCTATAAGAATGTTTTTGGCGTACGCGGCACACAAAAGCTTCACAGTGTACCAAATGGATGTCAAAATAGCATTTTTGTATGATCTTCTCAAATAAGAAGTATATGTCTTTCAACCGGAAGGTTTTGTTGAAGAGTCTAAAGCGGATCATGTATATATCCTTGACAGAGCTTTGTATGGTCTAAAGCAAGCCTCGAGACCCTGGTATGACATTCTTTTAGAATTTCTCGTAAAATCAGGTTTCTCGAAAAATAAAATTAACACAACTCTTTTCATTAAAAATGAAAAGTTCTCGAAAGAAACAAGTTTTGATGCATAAGATACTATTTGTTTATGCATAAAGTCTTAAAAATCTTAATTACAAATCGATATGTACAAGTTCAGATTTACTCTATCAATGCACCTTATTTCCCTCTCCCCCAATACTGCTTTTCTGTCTTTTCATTGCCCAATGTCGTTATTCCCAAACCGATCTTGCCAGACGACGATTAAGGGGGTGTTTGGGATTGCTTATTTTATCTGCTTATTGACTTATTTCAGTCTGACACCGGTGATAAGCTAATACCTAGTGTTTGGATAAGAAAAAAGAAAACTGCTTATACCGGTGCCAAACCGGTAATAAGCAGTTTTGATAAGTTAATCCGTCCTGACTTATGAAAAACTGCTTATTACCAGTTTACCATTTTAACCCTATTACCCTTTATACCTATCTTTTTTCCTCYAGATAACATCGATCTCAATCTTCTCTCTTCTCCATATAACAACATCAATCTTCTCTCTGTCMTTTTTGGTCATTTTACAGATATAAGCAAAATTTGCCAAACACTAAAAAACAACTTATCAACTTATTGCAGTTTGGTACTGCTATAAGCTAATCCAAACACTTTTTACAAAAACTCCAGTTTGATACCACATAAGTTAATAAGCACTTTTACAAAAAAGCATAAGTTGTTTCAAAAGATAGCAGGACCAGAGCCCCTCTGGTGGTTAAGCCAACCAGAGCCTCTTACTCAAGTAAAACCCTCAAAACATTCATAGACCAATACCATAGATAATAAAATAGCTTTCCCAAGTATAAAATACATTTTAAAATAATCTTGTATGACCAGAGCTCTATTTCTATTAGCAAGAGCTTCTGGCTCAAAATGCAAGACCAACCAGAGGCCTTCTGGTCCAATACGTAGGCCAACCAGAGCCCCTCTGGTCTGTCTTTATTTGTATAAAAGTTTTTAAGTATAAAATCTTTAATATAACTTTTAGAGTAAGATTTGACACAGAGTGTGAGTCCCTATATTGATCAATCTTCAATAAATCTTCATAAACATGGCAGATCTGGATATAAACATTCAAGAACATGAAGGAGATGAAGAGAGGAAAAGTCAACTTTCAATCTTGGTCAAACCTCTATTATACGAATCAGATTTTTACAATGAGCTCTCTAACAAAATACAAAGGCAAATACCCTTTATATAGGGTCAAACAAGACAAAGTCAAAGGCAAAGTCAAACATCTCTAAGAAAAGTCAAACACGATGACTTTTACATAAATATAGACAATTTTATCTTTCAAGACGAATACAACTTTACACTGAATTTCATTCCTAACATTCTCCCCCTTTGTATTCAAACTTGAAAGAAATTGTGCACTTTGAGTCTCGTTTGAACTTTGAAGCTTTAAACACACTATGTCTTCTTCAAAAACAATCTTCAACATGAAATCTTCAGACAATCATTTGTTGAGAAAGATCTTTTAACATTCTCCCCCTCGAATGTAGAACAACGATGATCTTCTCTTTTGACAATTAAGATCAGAAACAATAACGAACTTCAGAATTGATCTTCAGTAAACTGTTGTAAAATGGATCTTTACATTCAACATCTCTCAATCATTTTAGCATCGGAATAACTTTCTGTAATCATCTCCAATCGCACTTCTTTTGAGTCTTTTGCCAATTTTGATGTTACTCTCCCTTGATCTTTACATCAAATTCCCCTTATAATGTTCGGAATTGGACATTTCATTCGTTATTACATATTCCCCCTTCATACACAAGAATGAATGAAATCCTCCGCGTAAGCCGTCAATTCATAAAATTGTAAGTAAATCTTTTCAAATCCACTTGTTTAATTTTTTCAGATTAAGGGAATGGGAAGGTAACAACCAATTTCAACGAATGAATTTGTTTTCTATCTTATAAAAAGATTGCCCTGTGAGTATAACAGATATACTCAGTACAACAAATGTACTGTATATATGAGACTTTTTGAGGCTCATCTCACCAGGTCTTCCATTCAATCATCGATAGCTTAATAATAGCATATCTATGAATGTTTCAGAAAATTAACATATAAAATGCAAAATTTGTGTAGTGTAGAAAGATAAAGCAACGTATACTCCTGTTTAGCCTCAAAAAGATAAACCGTGTGGACTACACAAATTTATCAGACTCAATTAGTGATCAAAAAGACTTGAAGTGGGGACATATATTCTTCTGATTCAATATCAATTTTCTCCGAATGAGAAATTGATAGATGATGAGCTGCGTGCCCCAAGTGTTATTGAAACACTTATCTGTTGAGAGATAAGTGAGTAGCTGGTGGGGTTGTGACAAGAATTGGCCTGGGCTTTGCCTTTTTCAATATTAGTCTCGAAAGAATTGAGAACTAATATATTACGTGGTATGCCCGGTATTTTGAAGTTTGGAACAAGATTCTTTTGATCTTTTAATCCTGACACAACTCTCATCAATTCTTTTAGCTCACTACAACTACTCCTCTCATTTTCATTTTAAGTCTCGGCACACAAACCCTTTTGTATATAAAGCTCACTCAGATATGGTTGTCCTCATGGTAGGTTTGTCGGTTCTGACATTCCATTGAGGTAAAAAAAATCTGATAAGCACCTAGTCCCTCCTAAAATTTACATTTTATGTTCAGTTGATCACAATGGTTGATCAAAAATATTATTGCAAATAAGCACAATGATCAGATAAAAATTGTTCAAGAAATTTGGCTTTAAGCACAATCAATAAGGAATGATGCGACAACAATCAGATTATTCGGTATATGAGAGAAATGAATGAAGATCTGTAAGTACAAGTTTACAGAATCTGATATTCAAAAAAAAATTATTGAATGTATATCAATCAAAGTAAAAAAAATCAGAAAACAAACTTTGAATACAAACGAGTGTATTATCACCGAAAATGATTTTCAATTTAAGAGACGTGATAATAACAGTTTGAAGAATAGCTGAAACAGGTATTGAAATTATGTTCGATGAGAAATTACGCAAGTAAAATATCAGGAAATACCTGTTTAGAAAATGTACTTGTTTCCTTAAAAACAACTCATTTTCCAAAAACATTTATTCAAAAACTTCTAGAGACTCCTCCTAGAAAGTAGATTTAAGTAATTTTTCAGTTCAGCTCAAAATGAATAATAAAAAAATGGAAACATTTTAAGTACGGGTCCTAAACTGGGTGCTTAGAAACCACTCTCGGTAAAGCACAGGTCCTGAACTGAATTGTTCAGAAGCCTTGTTTAAAACAAATTACAGCTCCCCCTGCATTAGTGTATCACTGATATGATATTCTGATCAGCACAAAATTGACACACCTGCAAAACCAGATTAAATAGATTTTGGTACCCAAACGAACTTGGGTCCTAGTTTGTTAGTATCGGGTTGGGGTATGTTGTAACTTCCAAACCATCTATTCCTATTAGATATATTCTTTTTAGCACTTTGAACAGGATGATCAGAAATAGAATATGACCCATACCAGTTATTGTGATCATACTTGTTCTTACATTTCCAACTATTATGATAGATGTTATCTCCATGCCACCTGTTGAACCTTTTCTTATTGACAAAATCATTGTTTATGCATGTTGAGCACATAATTATTCTCTTGCTAAGATTGATCAGATCATTAGTGGATCTCACAATGCAAGGAAGAACAGAGTTAGTAACAACAAGTGTATGAGATGAAACAGAATCAGCTTTATTAACCCAAATGCTTTTAGTCTTAGAAGATTTATTGGGTGATCCGATAACATACCCTTGATAATACTGATTAGAAGAACGAGAATAATTCTTGTAAACAGTAGATTTAGGGCTGTTTTAATAACTGTTCGATTTGAAACAGTCATAGAAGCTAGTTTTACACTGTGATGGATAACGAATTGAGCTTTGTGCACAAGAAAAGTCTTTGACTTTCTGTAAAAGCTGGTCTCTTTCAGCAGTAACTAAATCAGACTTAATTTTTAAGTTCTGTTCTCATCTTCAGCTCAGTCTCAAGGTCTGCCTTCAGATCAGACAATTTACTTGAAGTATCCAGGAGTTTATTTTCTAACTCCTTCTGAAGCATTTCAAACTTTCTATTCTGATTTATTAACTCTCTTTTGTCTTCATCTGAGCTGCTCTTATCATTCTTCGAAGCAATGTCAAGCCACTTTTTCTTATTAGCAAGCTTCTTAGCAATAGCTGTATACTTCTTTGAAGTATTTCTCTTTTCAAGAGCAAATTGCTTATTTTCTTCATCTAAAGCTTTCTGCTTTAGAGCAATGCTTTCAGATAATTTATGTATTTGGCTCTGACAATCTTCTGAGATGTCTTTCTTCTCTTTATCGTTCTTGGCCCGTTCCAAGATGATCAGCTGCTCAAAATCAGATATTTGCTTTAAAAGCATTTTTGCATTCAACTCAAGAGAGTTTATCTTATTCTCATAAGATATGCGTTCAACTCTAAACATTTTCTCTAATTCACACATTCTCTTCTTCTCTTTTTCAAACTTCTTTCTCTCAACATCCATATTATTCTCAACTTTTATAACCTTCTCTTTCTCTTCATTCAGTAATTTTCTTATCTCGACTAGATCACTCTTAGACTTATGAAAATTTTCAGTTAAGTCCACTTTCTTAGAACAATTCTTCACTTTTTGCAAATCTTGAAGTTTGTTGAATAACTTCTTATTCGCATCAACCCAAATCTTCAATTCTTCAACACATTATGTTCTTACTTTATTCAAAATTCTCTCAAATTCGCATGTCTTATCAAATAAAATCTTTTCAGAATTTTCTCTCAAGGTTTTATTCTCACTTTGTAGCTCTTTGATAAATTCTTTATCAGCACAGTTTTTACCGAACATATTAAAAAAAAATTATTTATGATCCACAATGTTCTTTTCCAGCTTTGAAATTCTTTCTTTCAGCTCTCTATTATCCTTCTATAGAATATCTGCCATAAAAAAAATCAAGATTGATCACAAGGATCTAATGCGATGAAATCAGCTAAAAGAAAGCAAATACAGTTAAGCTCAAACACACAAACAGAAAAACACAAAAACTGATGAGAAATTAGAAAATCGACGAAAAACTGTCAAAAATTAGTAAAAACAGTCAAAACTATTGAAAACAGTTAAAAACTGTTAAAAACAGTTAAAAACTATTAAAAACAGTTATAAACAATTAAAACTGATAAAAACAGTTTACGCGACGGAAAAATATTTCAAAAATTTCTCAAAGCAGTTGAAAACACTTAAAACAGATAAACAATGATCCAAAAATTAAAATCTCAAAAAAATAAAACTAAAAAAGATACAAACCCAAGATATCTAATGTGCTTCCAAAACCAGACAAAAGGGATATCCAAGGTTCACAGGAAATAGGTTAAGTCAAGTAACCCGAGTAACCTTGTAAGTGATTTACAAAAAATAGAACCCTTATGGATGAATTAGCGCACTTCTATTACAAATAAGCTTGACTAGGTTGCTACAAGAGAAGCCTGTAGCTTGCTTGATCTCAGATTCACTGTTGCACTTCACTCAGTCTGTTGCAAATGGTCTGAAACTTCCACGGATTCAACCTTGCTTCTTGTTGAATCAATCTGCAATAATGACAAACAAGGACATGTTAAAGATTTATGTTAACAAAACTTCTCAAGAAATTTCCACACTAACAGCTTCAAAAACACAAAATCCTTATACTCCACTGTTATCTTTAAAGATTCTTTTGAAATTGTGATGCCACCAAGCACCGACTATGAGATCAGAATCTCTGCTGCTGCGTTGTTTCAAAGCATGTCAAGTTTATAAGTGAGATGAGCCGGCTTCAGGTTGGTGATCTGGTGATTCCACTAAGAGAGCTAGCTCATATAGAAGTTTCTTAACAGTGTGACACTGATACTGCTTCAAGCTGCTGTCTTTGTGAGAAAGAACAAGGCTGAAAAATCAAAGATGGTTCTGCTGGCTAGTGCACAGATTGCAGCAGCTACAGGACATCCTCAAATTCAGTTAAAACAATAGCCTGCACATTTCATTGAAGCACCTCTATTTTGAAACAATAAGCATGAAACAATAAACATGAAACAGGTGCACCAGGTAGTCAGAATTCAAATGATAGTTCCCTCTTGAATTATATACAACATACTTTACACGGTAAATTGATGGTCCCTGTTGCTTCACAGAATCTGGAACCAATGTGAGTCCAAAAGTTTTTAAGCAATGAATGCAACGTCTGGCCAAGTCTGCACTAAATCGGATGAGACAGTAACTCTAAAAACTGCTTCCTTGATGATCGATTAATCACAAACAGGTCAAAGGTTTATGCTATGAACATCAAATTTGGATGGAACCTTGTGCGAGAAACCTTAAAATCGGTCATTTAGATACTGCAGCTACTGAGCAACAGAAGATGCAGGAGAATGGGATGGCAGGTGCCAAAATCACCAAGAGGCGGTCGTAATGGTTTTCATAGTAATCAGAATGATAACATGATCAAATGGGAACAGGCACAGAAGACCAAGGAACAAAGGGTTAATGGCAGTAAAGTTTGGACCAAAAAGCCTAAATTTGAAAATGGTGGAAGGGAGCTGGTAAAATCCAGAGTACAGAATGATGCAATTATCAAACCACTCAGACCAATTGACAACTGATGCTTGGTTCCATATCTGTGACTCTGAGGAACTGTCAACCCGAGTTTGAAGAAAAGGTCGACAGAGAAATCAAGACAGCAGGCACAGCCAAGTACTCCTCATATAGTTCAATGATTTCGAGAACCTCTGTGTCTGCCTCCTCCTTCTTTGCAAAGGCAGTGTGTCGTTCTTGCCAAAGAAACTCACAGCTCCTGATAAATGGAGTGGGATTATTGAACTCCCATCGAACAATAACACAAAATCACGGTGTATGATCCAAATGCATTCCAACCATTCTCCACAGAATCAGAAGCAAAAACAACACAAAAACCTGCCAAGAAGACTTAAATCGAATAAAGGCTACTGTTCAATCATAAAATCAACTCAATCAAACAGCACCAAATTAAACAACACAAACGAACAGCAACAATTTTATACAGAATCTGGACAAGAAAGGAGACGATGATCTTGAATACAATCAGGATTACGTATGACAGGATTACAAATCGGACAGCCTATGAGCATGTAAAAACCTGTTTCTTCTCTGTTTCTTGAGCTTTAATCTCCAAGACACCTGAGCGATGTAGAAGAAATCGGACAGTGAGTTTGAGCGATTTATGAATCCGGCTAAGCGTTGAACTCAGACAAACAGGTTTTTCTTAAATCGCTCAATGTTATACCTAAATCGCTCAAAACTGAGTCTAAATCGCTTACACTTGACCCTAAATCGCTTACAACTAACCCTAAATCCCTCACCAAATAGGATTAATCGCTCAAGGGAATCTCTAAATCGCTCACCATATAGGTTAAATCGCTCACTAGAATCTATAAATCGCTCACCACCTGTTCTAAATCGCTCACAGCTTGTACTAAATCGATCAAGGCTGTCTCTTAATCGCTCAAGACTATCGCTCAAAGCTGTTTCTTTATTGCTCAAAGCTCCTGCGATTTATCAATTAAACTGATCAAGGCTTTGTGCGGAGAACTGAGTTATGAAGAACTGAGCGATTTACCAAGAACGTATACGATTTAGAAAATGAAGACCAATGGTTGGGCTGTTGATGATGAAGACCACTATGGATGGGCTTATTGATATGGGCTGCGATTTATGAAATGAAGGCCACTAAGACAAAAACACAAAAACAAAAAATAATACTAAGCCAAAAAGAATCAAACAAAACTTTTCATGAAAAAAAAAAATTAAGAACAAAAAAAATTTAAAAAACGCAAAAAATTCACCAAAACTTTAAAACTAATGATCAAAATACAAAATCTTGTGAATAACAAAGATTCACAATCCAAAAATGCACACAACGAACACTGATTTAACACAAAAACACAAGAATTAAAAAAAATTTGGATCAAATTCAAAGAGAAAAGAAGAACATGAAGAATATCAAGATGAACTCAGAAAGTTTCCAGAATAATTTCTTCAACAAATCTTAAAAATAGTGATTGCTTCTACTGATTTCATGCACAATCTGCTCTGATACCAAATGTGAGTCCATATATTATCAATCTTCAATAAATCTTCATAAACATGGCAGATCTGGATATGAACATTCAAGAACATGAAGGAGATGAAGAGAGGAAAAGTCAACTTTCAATCTTGGTCAAACCTCTATTATACGAATCAGATTTTTACAATGAGCTCTCTTACAAAATACAAAAGCAAATACCCTTTATATAGGGTCAAACAAGACAAAGTCAAAGTCAAACATCTCTAAGAAAAGTCAAACACGATGACTTTACACAAATATAGACAATTTTATCTTTCAAGACAAATACAATTTTACACTGAATTTCATTCCTAACACAGAGTTCCTATCTAGTAGATACAGAGCCTCTGGTCTAAATAAAACTTTAGTAAAAGATTTGTATAAATCTCAAATCATCATTCAGAACCCTGTGGATCTACTATGAGGACCAACCAGATCCCCTCTGGTTTCTTCCAAGGAACAACCAGAGCCTCTCTGGTTCCTCATAAATCAAACACTTATTTCAAAACAGAATTTATCCAAAACCATTGGCCATAAGTCAAGTTTTCCCCCTTCTCAATAACATCAATACTATCATTTCTAATAAGAACAACATCTCTGAGCCCTCAAATCACAAAGAAGTAAGAACTCAAATTTATTGTAATCTTAAGAGAGATAATAATAAGAGCTATAATAATTCCACACACAAATGCCACCCTTATATCCAAAGGGACACCTCTCCTTGATATGTCACCCTTATAACCGAAGGTACATCTCTCCTTGATATGCCACCCTTATCCCATGGTACACCTCTCCTTGATATGTCACACTTATTTCCTCATCAAAATCTATTGATTAGTTCCAAACGAAGACAAACCGAAGTCACATTATCCCCAAAATCTATAGATTGATCCCAAACGAAGACAAACCGAAGTCACAACCGTCTTGAAGGAATATCCTCTATAGTTTTTAACCAATAATGGTTTCAAAACAGTTTTATCTTTAAAATTTGAAACTCAAGAACAACTAGTTCTTTCAATCTTATTTCCAAACTAAAAATCTCCTTTAAATCCTTGAAATAGGATATCATCCATAAACTGTTTTTAAGAAACCAAATCTTCTTTATCTTTCCAAACAGTTTCCAAATCCAAAATCATAAACACGTATTTATAAACTGATAGAAAACATTTTTACCAATCTTTTCCCAAATATCAAATTATCAAAATCCAACAGTTTAAATAACATCATATAAGGTTTTAGTATCAAAAGCTCACCTTAATAAGCACAGATTGGTAGATTCAAAGACACACCAATTCCTTCAAATGTTTACAGAATCTCCAAATTACTTTATGCAAGACTTTAAACAACAATAGCTTCACCTCCTTACACAAAAATTTCTCTCAAATATCCTTTCCAAAAGTAAGATAGGATAAGATTTTATCTCTTATCTTCTTTTTATATTTCTTAACAAAGACGATGAGTGGTAATAATAATATAAAACTCTTTTGGATGGTGGGTTTAATATTTTTAACCTCCCTTGCTTAATTGTGAAGATTGCCTATTTCTTCTTTTGATAATAGTTTCCACCTAACATATCATCACACATGCACCTTCATATATTTTTATCATTTTCCCGTATGCATGCATAGCATCAACTTTCCACACATAAGCACATAATTCCTACATCATGCATGTTATCATATATTCATATAATTGTCACATAAAGGTTACCTCAAACCAAGTTGTCTGAAACCCGATTATAACACTCTGCCTTCAGATAAACTAGTTGGAGCATTTCCAGGGGAATTTTCTCTATCATCTGGGTTGGGAGGGCAATTCTTTCAGACCTTCTGGAATGACTAGCCATCTACAATTTTTAATATTAATAATCACATAATCACATTCCTAAATATAATAAGGTGTCTAAGTATAGATATGTACCTGTAAATTCATAATTACATTGGCTAGTTGTAATTCAAATTAACCTTACATATTGTCCTCTTAACCGATCATATTTATCCCAATGGTTCTATCTATGTCTGGGACCCTTGATATGGAAATAACACAGTTTAAGTCTAGGCATCATGCTTGAATACCTAAATCCCTTAAACTCAGGCTCTAATACCAACTTTGTAACACCCCACATTCCACATTTGCATATAATCATGTATTTCATACATCAGGAAATATAAATAATACATCTTCGGTCCCAACAGTACAAGAAGCTATATTACATAATTAACAACCCAAAAATTCCAAAAATAACATTCTTGTACACCACTTGTATAAATAACAAGTATTCCAAAATCCATCAGATATCATGCTGATCTTCATAGAACAATTAAGCACAATAGCAAAATAATTCACATTTTCCCCTTTTCGTTATCCCTAGACATAGCCTTACCTACAATGCATATTTTTTGAAACACAAAATGAGGGTTAGACCTTGAGGTCTAGTGAGAAATTCCCTTCTTTGCAATTACAAGGTGAAGATCATCAAAACCGGTTATGAAATCATATTTAACATCCAACAACTTTGATAAAATATAACTCAAGTAATACAAACAAACTCCAAGTTATAAATGCGTTTCTTACCACACAAGAAATATAACTGTTGATCCTCTCTCTCAGTGATTTGATGATAATCCCTTTTTCCTTTCGATGTATTT
>NW_020201766.1:0-2071 GCF_001531365.2 Cynara cardunculus var. scolymus
GCTAAGATCATAGGATTCCAAATTCAAATCACCATAGTATACCATACCATTGATGCTCAATACAACAAGGAGACAGCATCAACAACCAAATGTATTCAGCAACGTTAGAATACCAAAAAATATCAAGAACCAAGAGATCGAATCGGTATACATAATGAAGACAGTGCATCCCCCCGTCCTTCACCTTCCGGGCTCATGACAAAGTCCGAGTCAGAATCATACATCACGGGAAACCTCGCACTGCCCGCCTTCCTTTACCGGGTATGTGCCAAGGTTCCCTACTCATTGCTCTTCCTCCTTTTCTGAGCAATGAGTATTCACAACTGCAGAAAGTCTCACCTGTCCAACCCGGGATCTTGACTTCTCCATAAACTTCCAGCGTGCCACACGAAGTAGTACCCGTGCTATGGCGTACAACACAAGGAACAAAACAAACAAGTCCGGATCCGGAAAGCAGACCGATGTATCGAGATAGTAATATGGAATCGACTCAAGAGACGGAATTAAAGACAAATCAAGATCGTGTGACTCCATTCAAGACCAAAACATTCATATGAAAATATATATGTTCAAATCAATATGTAACAATTAACTAAATAACTCACCGGGCAACCGTGTAATACCGAAAAGCTCCGAATTGAGCTCACAAAGCAAGTCCAATCTACCACACTTAGATTGCTTCCAAAATATCAAAACATGTCCTAATTAGCCCCTGAAGTAAATGTATAAAATCTCATAAGTAACCGATATAAGAAACCCATGATATACACATATCCTGTTTGAACATTTTACCCAAATTTCTATATACAGCTGCTGCATACAGAGCTGTTTTTCCTATTTTAATCTCAAAATCATGCCTTGATCATAAAATAAGAAATAAACTAGACTCAAATATCTAACTAAGGAAATTAGCCTCACCTCATTTGGATTTTTCTACGATTTTCTACATATTTTCAAAGTCTGTACACTTTCAAAGCATTCAAAAGTCGAAATTCTCATTTTCATACATTTTTCTCAAACCATTTCGATTCCAAACCATTTCAACTTCTGAATCTCAACTTAATATAACATATTTGACATAAAAAACCAAAATCCAACCTTTATTTTATCATTTATATTATCTCCTAAATCATTGACTTAATCAAGTCAAAGTTCATATGATGAACTTGCATAAATCTCGATAATCTCTTGAATCTAAAGACCATTTAATGCCAAAAACACTAAAATGCACTCATTTTATACACTTAAGTTCAAACCCATATGAAACCCTAACTTTATTTCAACATGCAATCCATAAAACAAGAATATCCACCAAGAACAAGTGCAAAGAATTATACCTTACTTGATGATCAAATCCTTCCAAGATCTTGTAGTTCTTCTTTGATTTGATTGAATCGAGCCTATGTGTGTGAAAATCGCACCTCTAGTGTGTGTGAGTTCCGGACTTAAATGACAAGAAAAATGGGCCAAAACTCCAATTTATAATGCTAAAACTCGAGTTAGGCCCTGTTGGCCCGGCTAGGTACCCATTTTGACCATCAACACTTAAAATATTCATAACTTTTCGCTCGGAACTCCATTTTCTATGAGGTTTTTGCCTACACGATTATAAAGAGATAATCTATAACATCCAACAACAATATTCTAGAAAATATCTCCCAAGAAAATCCGGTTTACGTATCTTTTTGACGTAAATTTTTTCCCAAATCCTCTAATATATTCATAAGAAATAAAATTCTAAAACTTCAAACATAAACTCCCACTAAATCATAAGCTCTCTTTAACCCAATAATTAAATATACTAAGCAAATAATTGGGCATATTAGAAATTGGATGTTACAAATACCTCCTTCTTTTGAGGATTTCGTCCCCGAAATCACTGTTGTGGAAATAAAGAAGGGTATTTCGCCTTCATCTCATCTTTACGCTCCCACGCCCAATTTGGTCCCCGATGGTGTTTCCACTTGATCAATACCAAGTCTACTTTCTTATTACGTAGTTTCACTTTTCTCTCGTTCAGAATGGATTCTGGTTCTTCAATGTATCTTAGTTTCTCGTCTACTTTGACTTC
>NW_020201766.1:2734-3648 GCF_001531365.2 Cynara cardunculus var. scolymus
AAAGCCTCATAGGGAGCCATTCCAATTGTCGAGTGGTAGCTATTATTGTAAGAAAACTCAACCAAGGGTAGGTGAGTATCCCAGCTACCACCAAATTCTAAGACACATGCGCGTAGCATATCCTCGAGAGTCTGAATGGTTCGTTCTGATTGACCATCGGTCTGAGGATAAAAACCCAAATAAAGTCCAATAAAATGGATTAAGACCCAATAAAACCGAATAAAGTCCAATAAAATAGATTAAGGCCCAATAAAACTGAATAAAATTCATTAAAGCCCGATAAACTCAATAAAGTCCGGTAAATGGATTAAGACTCAATAAAACTGAACAAAACCCAATTACATGGGTTAAGGCCCAATAAAACTGGATAAAACCCAATATAACACACACATACTATCTATACATTCACATATACACATATGTTTAAACATATATACATCATCCAATATATTTATCTTAAACAATATATATATATATATATATATCGATCCAATCGTGGTTAGCAACCACAACACACATCGCGTATACATATGTATATAACACGGACCGACGAGTATATATACATATAACACATACAACATCGTGTAAACATATGTATAACACACATGCCGATGGATATATATATATATATATATATATATTATAACACATGCACATGTGTACAATACTACAATCTCGGTTACTAGCTATTATTTTCATTTTATGCAATGGCATGTAGGAAAAAATGGTTTCAATCAGGTTCTTGACTAATATAAGCAAATTGCAAAAATATTCAACAATTATATCAATGTAAATAACAACACAATTATTGCTTGGTGAATATAAATATTTTATGAAAATATATGTAGAAGATAAATTGATATGTATTATGGTAAAATAATTATCTTAATACAATTCATGATTATAATCAATAT
>NW_020201766.1:3833-37822 GCF_001531365.2 Cynara cardunculus var. scolymus
ATATAAGACTTAATAATTATATATATATATATATATATATAATATATTAAAAGAACAACCAATAATGATAAGTTAGATTCATATATCAAAGGTAATGTTGATTCTTATTAGTTTAATATATAAATGTGATCATCGACTCATTTAGCTAATTTCAATAAATTTTTAAAAAATTTATCGTCATCGTGCGTTGCATGATGTCAAACACTAGCTATATATAGAAAGAGTAACTACAATCCATAGTCCATGTGTTATCAGTTATGTGTTTTTTCAACCGTCTCATTCTCTCTCTAAACTTTCGTCTTCTCTCTAAAATTTATTTCAAAATGTTGAAGGAACCAAAGTAACGATTATAAATTCGGAATCCACTCTTCTAATTCTTTCTAAAGGTATAAATTTCTTTCACTTTTATTAGGGTGTTTATATTAGGATTCTTGAGACCGGTTTATAGATTGTGTTTATGTCTAAGTTTACGGATTGATATTGTTAAAATTATGATATCTTTCATGTTTAGAATGCTAGGATTGGTTAAAATTGATGTGCGAATTAAAAGGGTAAAGTATGGAATCAATATGGTAGATTTGATGTATATAATTGATGTTCGATTAAATGTCGCAAAGAGTAAAATTGCATGATTAAGCTTAGGTTAACGATCATTGGACTTTGTTTTACTGTTTAGTATGCTGAGGTATGTTTTAGAGCACTTAAATGTAACAAATCATGAAGTTTGGATCATAAAAGTTAGTTGGAAAAAAATGAAAATCGGATTTTATCGACTATGCAGGTCCGTACTTTGACAGTGCATAGATCACAAAACGTATGTCGAAAAAGGTTCATATTTTGCAGGTAGAAAGACCTTATGTATATTATAATTTTCATGTAGGGTCCAAAACCCAATTGTGGCTTTAAGGGGCTCAACACAGTATCGTTTTGGGGTTGTTTACACTATACATGGGATTTTACTGTACTTTTGTAAAATTTGTCTAAAATAAATGAATGACTCAAATGAGATGATTCCAGAACTAGTTAAGTGCTAAGAAATAATGTAAGCAAAAGTGATAAAGCACTAATTATTGATCTAGACCAAGAGTGAATACAAACAATTGTGAAATCACCATTGTCATCATGTGTGTTGATTTGAAATATGAGAATATAGAGTTACAGAAGGAACAAATAGTAGTGTATATAAAAAATCTCTTTCAAAATTGCTAAAATCTCTCAAGTACAAGATACAAATTTCCTTTTAAAGCGTACAAAACCCCAGAAAGAAACTCCTGTTTATAGCCTAGAAAGAGAAAGTCAACATTTTCTTCAAATGATTTCCACTGATAAATGGGAAATAACCGCATCTTGTATATGTGGTAGGTGTGATAGGCAAGGGCTCTTGAGAGATCTTCAGATGAAGAGTTCACTTTACATAGTTAGACCAGATGCTCTTGATGTATGGTGCAAAGGCTTTGCTTTGCAGAGCCAGAGGCTCTGTATGGTAGAACCAGAGGCTCTACATCATTGAGACTTGTCTTCTTATTGAGTACCTTTGTTGTTGGGTTACGGGATCTCAAGCACAGCGGAAAATAAAACAGTAACCCTCCAAGGACCCATACGAACCAGAATAAATCGGGTGTTTCGAAATTATACCTCACAGTTAGCGAAACTTTGAATCACAGCAACAAACAATGCCTGATGCCTCCACGGTATCCACGCGAACAATCTGAATCTTTTGCCTTCCCGTGATGCTAGTCACGGTTTCAAAACATAGAAAAAAAGGGAGCATATTGTTGTAGGTGGTTTTTAGGAGAGAAAATTGCAAGACCAAAAAACTCTCTTGCATAAAAAATGTCATACATTTTATATGGACATGGGATGTATGGCCTAACCATCACCATACCTCACCATACCTCCACCATGCTTGAGTGTAAGACCTTCCATGCACCATCACTCTCTTACAAAGCCATACCTAGTCATCTTTATTTATGTCCAATATAAATAATATCTGATTTTATTTAATTAGATTAAATCGATACAAATCAGATATGATAATTAAACATTTAAATTATTGAAACTCCTTATACGAATATGTTCAAAGCGTGTGACCCAATGGGTTCTCGACATNCTCGATGATCAAAGTCTTGATAAGTGCCATGTTTGGAAGGCATCTTAAACTTAATATTTTGGTGAGAGATTTTAGTTAGTTTGAATATACCATTCTTTCTTTTGTGATAGATCATTTCCTCATCGCTTGATTCAACCGGAATCCAGATTGGAGGTGGATCACAAGGATCACTTGAATACCTTTCTTTTTTAGGCAGTTTCGACCTTTGTGACAAAACCGGTTGAAATCTTGCATGATGTACTAAGACCTTATCACTCGAGATCGACGGTCCATTTTATATATTATATAAAACCATTTTCCTTTTACTTTTATCAGAACTCATTTTGATTTGTAAAACTCCTTTTACATATACATTTTAAAAAAAAAGCATATATTGTTTTAAAAGATTGTAACAAGTATCACATACAAACAACCACACATAATATATCACAATATAAAGCGTAAAAAAATGTGAGATGGTTATAGCCCCCTTATGTGATATTCATAGAGCCAAGTATGAATATCATTACATAAAATAAAYTTCTATGACTCTAAGTCTTCTTATCTTCGTCACTTCATAATGCCTCCATCTCTCGCTTTCTTTTATATAAAATACTTTACATTTCAATCAAAGAAACCTCGAATTACATTCGAGGGGATTGGATGAGAGAAGAATGTACAAATAGAGTATATAGAGAAAGGCACGACATGCAAGTCGTATTTATCAAATATAATACATTCAAGACTAAGAGCTATAACCATTCATCAAACAAATCACATTATACATATTCAATCACATTGAAACATAAAATCGATTTGCAACACCACCGTATAAATAATACAAAATTCATACAATATTGAAAAAAGGGATTCAAAGTTCTTTGAAAAACTAATAAAAAGATCTACATCTTTTATGTTTTAGGATTTTAAAGATCTAGAACCCTTATGGGTCAAAAACCAAGTCAAACCCGTAGTGGGTTCGATTTTCAAACAGCATTGCGACACTGTCGTAAACAATTCATAAAAAATTCATACGAAGTCGAAATGATGCGATTCAAAAAGCTGTGGAAAGATGACAAAAAGATCTAGGTTTTTGATGTGTAAAGATTTTCAAGATTCAGAACATTTCTAGGACGAAAAAATCAAAACATTTACCAAACAAAAACATACAGCACCAAAAACAGTTTTTAAATATAGCATGCATGTCACAAAAAACCGATCTAGAGGTTCGTAAGTAGCTCAGATACCACTGTTGGGTTACGGGATCTCAAGCACAGCGGAAAATAAAATCGTAACCCTCCAAGGACCCATACGAACCGGAATAAATCGGGTGTTTCGAAATTATACCTCACAGTTATCGAAACTTTGAATCACAGCAACAAACAAAGCTTGATGCCTCCACGGTATTCATGCGAACAATCCGAATCCTTTGCCTTCTCGTGATGCTAGTCACGGTTTCAAAACTTAGAAAGAAAAGGAAGCATATTGTTGTATGTGGTTTTTAGGAGAGAAAATTGCAAGACCAAAAAACTCTCTTGCATAAAAAAAATGTCATACATTTTATATGGACATGGGATGTATAGCCTAACCATCACCATACCTCCACCATGCCTCCACCATGCTTGAGTGTAAGACCTTCCATGCACCATCACTCTCTTACAAAGCCATACCTAGTCAWWTTTATTTATGTCCAACATAAATAATATCTTATTTTATTTAATCAGATTAAATCGATACAAATCAGATATGATAATTAAACATTTTAATTATTGAAACTCCTTATTCTAATATGTTCAAAGCGTGTGACCCAATGGGTTCTCGACATATTGGCAATACATATAAATTTCATATTTATAGTTATAAACGATGAGCGGTATCTAGCAATACATCACCGTTACCCAAATGACGAGAATTAGTGATACAACAAATTATCGGTTTGTAGTCAATTTTAGTTTTACATATTTAATTCTTTTGTCCTTGATGTCCAGGTTGAACACGAGACATTGAATGTGTCATTCTCGTTATGTCCAATCTCTAGTTTCTTGATTCCCTAATATACTAATAAAAAATAGATAATGATATYTCATATCAATTATYTAAGCATRCATGCATTTYTATARTATATATTYATCAAGGGGCCTAGAGACATCACTCCCGTCATAAAGGAKGGACAAATYCTATCTCGATACATGCTAATTMTATTATGTGATATGCAACATACCCAACTATCATTCTGTCACCCAGTTAYGRAATGATTAAAATAGATGTCAAAATACATTACTCACACATAACAAACTYCATGTTCTCAAGTCAAAKWATTACATGTACATTYACCATATGAGAAACACTTATGACACTCACATGACATCCAATGAAGTGTTCTCATAACGAGTCACGTCCGATACACAAAGTCTCCATTTTSTACMCATATGCAGATTCGATATCTCTATATRAATCCCTRCATATGCTAGTCATTATCATATTACTTCAACCTTAAACCCGAAATAATATTTAACTAGGGACATTTAGAATACATTATTCTAAGGTTATTTATTATGAATAATTAATACACAAAATATAATATAGACATAATAAAATGGGCAATGCCTTTATATTTATCAATTTCATGAAACAAACTCAAAGTTACAATCATCATATGATTGGTTTTTGGGCATTCACTAACATTTGTATCTTCAAATATTTTAGTTTCGGCTCTTGTTCAACTGGCTTCTTGGTGCAGAAGTTCTCTGGTTGAGAACTTGGTTTTTCTATAAGACTTTAACATCAAGAACTAAGTCTAACAATATCCTCTTAAGTGTTGTAAAAAAAAATTGCAGAAAGAAAACTACAATAAAAAGTTAGAGGCCAAGATGGTGCTCTATAAAGGATTTCATAAAATAGAAACAAAGAAATACAAGTAAAATATTTACAAACTTGTTAGCTAAATACAAAAGGATCATTGGTATTGATTTCGTGATATTCTCTAATGAGATCTCTAAAATCTATTATCTTTTGTATTCACTAGATCACTTATGTAGTTGGTTCTCTAGGAACAAACTTTTTGTCTATACGTTTGTGAAACTTTTACTGTAGCCAACTTAGAGTGCTTGATGAGTACTTGAAGCTCTCTGACATCCTGACAAACAGCTTGTTTATGTGTTCATTTCGATAAAAGAAGCCTAACTCTGGTTTTGTTAGAATTGATGTAGAAGAACTTCATGCAGATTACCAAGAGATTCGTCTGGTGCTATTATAGAGAGTTGCTTTATCCCCAGTTTCAAGGCTATTTGAAAGTCTACCTTGCTTCTATATATAACCAGCTCTTCCATTGCTTCTCTGTTCGAGTTGTTGGCAAGTATACATCTCATCCTCTAATCTTTTCTCTTCTCTGTGAACCAAAACAAAGAGTTAAGGTCATAAGGGTTAAGGTTCAGAAGATCATTATCATTGAAAACATAGATCTGGCTATAAGCTCTTTTGATCATATATTCTGAGTAGATGATCTGGTTGTAAGCAAATATGTTGGGTATGAATTTCAGTGTAAATTGTATTCGTCTTGAAAGTTAATATTTGTCTATAATTGTAAAGACATCGTGTTTGACTTTGTATGTTTTGTTTGACTTTGACTAAGAAGGGTTTTAGTTTGACCATATATAAAGCTTTTGTCTTTAGTGTAATTGTAAGGAGCTTTCATGGTAATAATGCGTATAATATTGAGAGTTATAAGAGCTTTGACCAGATTGACTTTTCCTTTCATCTCCTTCATAGTGTTCTTGAATGTTTATAACAAACAGGTTGGTTTTAAAATATTGCATTGCATTTTAATTTTCTATTCACTAAAAGAACAAATTTGCTTCTACCTCTTTCTTCTGTTGAATCTATCATGAAGGATAGATTCCATCTTGTGGTGTAACTCAGTTTTTTTGGAGTTGTTACATTCTAGATTCCAAAGTCATTAATGAGATTGAATGCATAACATTGAATTCAAATCTTTAAAAGAAAGTTTAAAAGGTGAAAGAGCTTTAATGTTAAAATTCCAAACTGAAAATTTTGGTTTTAAAGGTTTATGTGAAAATATAAGAGGAGAAAAAGAAAAGTTAAGATCTGAAAAGGCTGAAATAGAAAAGAAAATCCTAAAACTGGAAAAGAAATTGAGAATAGTAGAAGGTGAGAAGGTTGATATTCATATGAAAATTAATATTATTTTTTAAAGAAATAGATGATTGGTATTATAAAGTCAAACAGTCGAAAGATATCAATTACAAAAGAGGTCAATTTGAGCAGAAATTGAAATTTTGATAAATAAACCCAAGGATACAAGGTTTATAATCCACAAATGAGTTTAGGTTTTAATGAATCTGGTATTTTGAAAAAGGCTCCAAAATCCTTATATGATTTTAATGAACGAGGATCTGCAAAATTTTCAATTCCTTCTCTTCGTGAAACCTTTGTCAAGTCTGAATCTGAATTACTTACTTCTTCAAAGAGTGATAAGGACAAATCAGAAGAAGAAGTTTCTAGAACTCCAAATTTTAAAAATGTGGGATTAAAATATGACGAATTGAGTACAAGTTACAAAACAAGAAAACTTGAGTTTTCTCATTCTGAAATTGAATCATTTCATCCCACTGAAATTTCAGAACTGAAACTTCATCTAGTTTTGAATCACTAAAAAAATAAAATTCGAAGTTTGATTAACTCTCTGGATTTATAAACAAAATGTCTCCGGACGTTTTTGAAAATATGAAAAACGAGTCAAACTCTGAATCAAACTGAGCTGGTTTATGATTCTAATGAAAATGAAGAGGACACTAAGCAACAGGATTGAGTTGTTCATTCAAATCCTGAATTTGATTCAAATGCAAAAAAATTTGTGAACTTGAGGCTGAGTTGAAGTCCAAAAAGAGATCAACGGAAAGTGCTCAAAATGAATTTTTACTTAAAAGTAAATGAGCTTAATGAACTAATTTTTGAATTGACCATGCATTTGGTTTGCAAAGACAAACTGCATGAGTCGAATTTACAAAAGTTCATTATCTTGAAAAAGACTTAAACTCCAGTTTTGATGAACGAACCAAGCTAATGAGTCAAATTATGAAGCTTGAGGAGGATGTCAAAAAGTCTTTATGTTCAGAAGTGAAAAATTCAGTGATTCCTCAGATTGATTCTCAAATCAAATCTACTACTATTGACCAAATCAATTTTCTGAAAGTACCTTTGAGGTTGAAGAGTATTCTTGAGTTAAATCTAAAAATGATTTTAAGACTTCTCCTAAATCTGATAAATCTGCTAAATATGATAAATTTGAATGTTCAACTGCCAAGTCATCTACTATCTTAAGATCTTTATCTGTGACAAATGTGAAAAATATTGGTAGAGTGTGGAGAAAGAAAGATCATTTGCAGATGAAAAGTGCAAATATTTCAAAAGTTAGTTCTTCTATAAAAAGCTCAAATGTATAATTTGATAGTTCTAAATGTTCTCATATTGCAAAGAACAAATGTACTGAAGTCTGACTTGAAAAAATCAAAAAAAAAAATCACATTGAGATATGTTGTCTTTGGCACCGAAACATTTACATTGCAACTGTTGTGGTTATAATTCTTTCCCAAAAAGCAATTCAGATCAAAGAATTCAAAATCTTCTCCAGATCCATCACATAAAATCAAAAATGTAAATGGTTCAAGAGCTAATAAGAAAAATCTTTCAAAGAAATTTTTTCAAAAGAAAGATGAACCATATTTTGTTGACATAAAGTTTGTTTGGAAATGCGTTTCAAAGTAGAAATATGAATGGCGCGTTACTAACCTTGTTGATTCTAACCCAAAATGACCTATTATGAAATGGGTACCTAAATCTAAGTGGTTATTTTACAAGACTATCATGTGTGGTACATTAACTTTGGATGCTCAAGACAAATGACAGGACACCAGACTAATTTCAGAAAAAATGATGGTGGAACAGTTATTTTTGGAAACAAAGAAAAGGGTCATGTGAGAGGTTATATCACATTATGAAATGACATCTATGACGATCAAGAAGGTGTTTAACGTTGAAGGACTAGAACATAAAATTTTCAGTATCAACCATTTTTGCGATAATGTATTTGACGTCAATTTTTTCGTTAAAGGTTGTGTCATCATTGATTCTGATGAAATTGAAGTTATTTTAATGCTATGGTAATCTGTAAGCTGTGAATTTTTCAACTCTGACTGTTTCTCGGCCTATTTGCCTGATTTCTAAGGCATCAAAAGAAGACAGTTGGATATGACATTGAAGATTATCACATCAGAACTTCAATGACATAAATAAATTCGTAAGTACTAATTTTGTCATAGGTCTGCCAGAACTAAGATTTGACAATGATTCATCGTGCTCAGCATGCGAAATGGGAACGATGACCAAAAGTTCTTATAAAGCAAAGACAAAATCTTCTTGAAGATGTCCAGTGGCTAGAGTTTCTGGGAGCCAATTTTGATGCGCCTGAGCTGATCATTGCATTTATCAAGCGCATTAAAGTTCTTCTACAACTTTCAGTGCAGAAAATTAGAAGTGACAACGGAACTTATTTAAAAAATGAGACTCTTCAGAGTTATCTACATTCTATTAGGATTTCTCATAATCTTTCATCCGTTTGAACTCCTCAACAAAATTGAGTAAAATGATTGATTTAAATAATGTTTTGGTGATTTTCACCCTACAATTACATGGGAAAAGGGATCTCACTAGACCATTAGGTCTAATCCTTATTTTGTGTTTCAAATATGTATTGCAGGAACTACAGAGTATAATGATAGTAAAGGAAAAGGAAAAATATGATTAGTTTCCCTATATGCTTGGATGTGCTTTGAAGTTAAATGTTATGTAGTACAAGAACATGTATTTTGGAATTTTTGAGTTGTGTATTTTGTAATATAGTTCTTGTACTTTGGACCTTTGTGGGATTAAACATGTATTTCTTTGAATGAATTATATGTTATATGCAATATGAGTTATGAGGTGTTACAGTTTAAAATCCTAATAGAAAAACTTGAAAGAGCTTTGATGCTTAAATTCAAAGAAGCAAATTGTGGCTATAAATGTCTATGTGAGGGTCTGTGAGAAGAGTAAGAAATCCTTAAATCTGAAAAGACCAAAATTGAAAATGATTTTTTGTTGCTTAAAAGAGAAGTTGAGTGAAGTAGAGTGTGAAAGAGATAACATTCAATTAAAATTTGACGTGATTTTTACTAAAAGAAGAAATCCTTATGATAAAACCAAACAATTGGAAGATATTAATTATAAAAGAGGCCAATCTAAAAAAACACTGAAGATTTTAACAAATAAACCCAAAGATAAAAGATTTTATTATCTGCAAATAGGTTTGGGTTTTCAGGAAAATGGAACATTGAAAAAGCCCCCAAAATCTTTATATGACTTTGATCAAAGAATCTAATGCAATAAGCGAAATCAATCAAAGAAATCAAAAACCAACAAAATCTTTCAGATGAAATCAGTAAGCTCAAAAATTTTTTACAGAAAATATCAAAAACTGTTCAGAAATAAGAAAATCAACGAAAACAGTTAAAAATCAGTGAAAATAATCAAAAAACTGTTGAAAACAGTTAAAAACTGTTAAAAACAGTTAGAAACAGTTAAAACTAATCAAAAACAGTTTACGTGACACAAATAAGTTCAAAATTCTCAAAACAGTTCAAATCAGTTCAAAATAGATCAAAAACAGATAAAATCCTCAAAATTCAGTAAATTGGTGAAAAACAGTTAAACAAAAAATGAAATCCAGATAAAATCTGATTCAATATGAGAAAATGAAATCTAGAAAATTTGTAAAAAAAATATCTCAAAATTGGAAGTCTTTTGGAACTCAAATCTGGATGGGCTAAAGAAAGCCCAAGTTGGATGATGAGCCTTTTTGCAATTTGGATTGAACTTGTCTAATTCTAAGTCGAATACGAGTGACTGCGATTTTGACAGATTTCGGCTAGGCTGTTGAGCGATGAAGGCATTAATCCGCCTAAGTCTTTATGCAAGTTCGGACAAATCCGGATGAGATGTGGCTGTGAACGAGAAATTTCAAGTCCAGAGGATGCGAGTACGTGGCTAAGTGTTGACCGAGGAATTCAAATCCGGACAATGAGGTGCGTGAGGAGCCTCTAATCCGGATGACCTTTTACAAGATGAACCTTGAATCCGGATGAGCCTTGTGCGAGGAAGACTGTATTTGGGTAAGGTTGTGTGAGAAATGAGAGGCTCACAACCAAGTTTGTCAAGAAACCAAAATCAAACACTAATCTGTCAAGAAACACAAATCAGCTTAGACCTAATCTGGCTGGGCTGGAAATCGATGCAACTCAAAATCGGATTTAGTTATGAGCGATTTAGGTCAAATCAGGTGAGCAAGATCTGTGATTTTGGCTAACACAGACAATTAATCAGCGATTTTAATTGAAATTAGACAAAAAGAACAGCGATTAATGTGAATTCGAACAGGTTCTGCGAGCGATTTATCCTTAGTCCGATCGAGCTTATAGACGATGTAAGCTAAGTCAAGCGAAGTCGACTGACTTGTGCGATTAAAGCCAATCATAGATGAAACAGCAAGCGATTGAAATCGACTGACTTGATATGCGATTTAGGCTGAGATTGGGTCAGGATAGAGTGCGATTTAGGTTAAAATCGAATAGGGTTGTATGCGATTTAGGCTAAAACCAGTCGAGAGATGTGCGATGTTGAAGGAATCCGAATAGGAGGTGAGCGATGAAGGCTATAAACCAGATGTTCTGCTTGAGCTGATTTACCTTGAATTGAATTCGGACAGGTATGATGAGCGATGAAGATAACTGTCTTTGTGCGATGAAGAGATTTTGACCAAGAATGGTCAATGATGTGTACAAGGAAATCTTAACTTGGTCAGGCTGATGCGATATAGAAATGAAGAAAAAATGCCAAGTCATGAAAACTCCCAAATACGCTCAAAACTATGAGAGAATTACTAGTTGAAAAAAAAATCCGGGTAATCCTTGTATACAAAGAACTTTGAATCCGATCAAACCATGTCCAAAACACAAAAAATGACTACTTTTTCCAAAAAATTGGATCAAAAATAAGATTTTTATGAAAATTTTCAAAAACCCATAACTTTTCAAATTACACAAATTTCACCAAATCTCTCGAACTAATGATCAAAATACAAATTTTTGTGAATAACAAAGATTCACGAAATAATCACGCACACTTTGATCCTAATTTTAACACAAAAACACAAAATTTTGAAATTTTTTTGTATCTAACTCGTTAAAAAAATGAAGAACACTAGATGAACACTTTGAAATTCCAGAAAAATTTCATAAAAAATTCTTCAAATCTGTTGATTTCTTCTCGTGATTTAGTGCATAACCTGCTCTGATACCAAATGAGAGTCCACGAAATGATCAATCTTCTGTAATCTTCAACAATCCATGGCAGATTAAGAGTGAATCTTCTAGTTGTAAAACCCCAAGATTCGATGCAGTTATATATTCCGGTTGTCAACATCTATGACAATGAAGTAGAGTAAAGCAGATGCATAACTGATAGCTGGAAGAAAATCGGATGTAGAGAGAATGAGAGAGAGAAATCGCATATTAGAGGTGTATTTTTGGAGGTTTAATCCGGTATTTAAACTGGGATTAAAACCCTCAATCCCCGCAACTTTCTTTCCAAGAATCGGAGATTAAGGGGTAAGTTGGGAGACTTATTAGTCAACTAATAATTATCACTAATTTATTAAAAAAATCATGCTTAAAACTTTTAAAAAACCAGTTAAAATCCGGTTTTTAATCTGCTTAAAATCAAGAATAAATACTAATTATAAACGACTTTTAATTAATCAGTATTTATCTACATCTCTCAATAATTTATAGTAAAAAAAACCAAGAGTTTGGGATGAGACTTTTTTTACTCCTATGCGTCATGTGCCACTCCGAATTCCCACCTCCTCATCCTTAGCCACACATATGCATTGGACTTTCAACTCATGACCCCAACCATGAGTCCATCAACTAGTTCAAAGCCCAATTGAAAATAAAGTCTAAGGTCTCTTATTTTAAGTCTTCCTACCAATGTGGGATGGGTTTGAGGAAAACCTCCAACCTACTTATATTTCCAACACTTGATACTTGTCATGTTCATCCGGTAAGATAATGTAAACCGGTAAATATTTACAGGTAAGGGTTTGATAAACGACCCTTTAGTATTAATTTGTTGGTAACCTGAACCGGAGAACCGGAAGGACATATAAAATAAAGAGAACTGGACAAAAAATAAAATCGACTTCCATATCAACATTCCAAACACACATACTTGCACAAGCATTTCACACCCACGTACATGATCAAATTTCATATAACTACAATCATGATAGAACAATGAAAAAATACCTACAAAATCATCATTTTTTTTATAACCGTGTGCTCATTCGAGTCAACTTGCGCACTTCGCGATTAATTCCACAAGTGAAATTAACGGCCAGTAAAACCTCCGATTGTACCGAGTGGACTCGGACTGATCATTATATAGCATTGAGCAAATCGAAAGCCAAACGATTTGTCCATGATCAGACCTCGATTGCACTACGGTTACTTTTTGTTTGGGTCTCCATGCTCTTGCTCTTTGATAGCTTCATCACCACCCAGACGACAAAGAAGATGGTATGAATCAAGGCCAAGATCCCACATGCCAACATCCAAATCAAACAGATCCAAACGCTCCCGACATCGACATATCCATCCGGTGCAATCATCGTCAGCGAGTGATAATAAGTAACCACCATGAACACCATCGCGAACAGTGTTCCAATTGTAAGCACCCACATCCAGAACTTGTTCCTCAGAGGAAATCCGCTGATCAACACAAGAACTATCGCTAGAGAAATTATCATAGTAATCGTATTATACGCCACAAATTGGTTGTATTGATCCATGTCAACTTCTGTTTGAACTGCGTTTCCAAGCTCAAAACGACCATCTTGGGTATTGGAAATAGTCCCTCCAGGAGGGTTGAGCCCCGAGTGAACCGACATCACCGCCACCACCAAGGCTGCAACGATTAAAATCCCACGTTGCTTTTCCAGCCAATGGTGGTCGTCATTTAGATACCGAGCCCAAGTTCTGGATATGAACCCTTTCTGTTTAGAGTCTGAGGACTTAATTGATGATTGTAATGGTTTTGAAAGAGGTCGAAGATCATTCACTCTCAAAACACCGGCTTCCATTAGATTTGCTCGTGTTTCGAGTGCTTTGACATCTTGCGAACAGTGATCCAAAACATCGAGTGGGGTTAATCCATGTCTGTTTACAGCATTTCCATTAGCTTTGATACATGGTTTCTGGAGCAAATAGTTCAAAATCTGCACAAAACCAAAACTCCATTCAGAAAATATAAAAAACTTGCATTTCATTCGAACTTTATATAAACACTAGGACAAATTAAATCTGTCAATAGATGTACAAGTGTCTTGATAGACTATTTTAATGGGTTTATTTTTATAGAACCAAACAGTTATATGTAATTTGCATAGCATTGTAATAAGTTTATAGCATGATTGTGGACGTCTTAACAGTTAAGTTTTTCTAGATCCTTTTAAATTAAGTGTTGTATAATGAACATTCTTTTTAAACGAAACTTGTTTTTATAAGAATTCTTTTTTCAAAAAATGCCACATAAGAGATTCACTATAACATTTTATATCAAAAGTGTTTTAAGAAACTTGTTACATGTTACGACGTCTAAAAACGTTCTATAAACTTATTGATATGTTTTTACATAACACAGATAATTGTTTGATCTTATAAATTATTCCAATACGATGTTGAGGACTTTTTATAAAACTGAATTGAAAGCATCTAAAAGAATATACCTGTATTTGTCTATTGATTGCAGCAGCGTGCAAGAGGGTGTTTCCACCAAGATCTGTGATCTTGGCCAACTCATCATCGTCCCACAATTCAGTCAACACTTTGAACGACTCAAAACGATTATAGCGAACACACATATGTAAAATCGTTTCTCCGGTGGCCGGAATCTCTTTAGCAGCCTGAGGGTTGACCTGAACCAGAACCTTAACAACCTCCAAATGTTCGTTCATGGCAGCCAAATGAAGCGGGGTTAACCCATCATGATCTCGAGAACCACACAGACCCTGACCCCCAAACCGTAAAAGTTCCCGCACCATCTCCAGGTTGCCATCGGCGGCGGCAAGGTGAAGTGGGGTTCGCTTTTGGGTATCTAAAGCCATGGCAAGTTTAGGGTTTTGAGTGAGAAGAAACGTGGCAAAAGTGAGGTGGCGGCGCATGGCGGCGATATGGAGGGGGGATTCATTGAAGGCGGTGAGTGAGATTCTATCAAGGATGAGTTGGTCTTGATGGAGTAATGTCTTAAGTGCTTCCACATCGCCTTTCAAAGATGCCTCATAAAGCTTCGTCTCCATATTTGTTGATATAAACACACAACATCTTCACATGGTGTTTATATACAGGTTCCATTAATTAACGAGTAGTTTTTGTGAAGGATTTTGACCAAGACTTTTTCAAAGTCAAAAACAAGGTGGAGTTGAATGGGATGAATTTGTGGCCATTCTTATTTATGGTGGTTAGCCCACCGAGCTAGTGGCTAAGTTGGTCCGGCTTCCACTTGCTCCTTGATCATTAATGCAATATCAACTTGAATCACAACTTACAAAATCCCACAGATATTAAAGTTTGATTCTTTAGATTAGGGGTAACGAATCGCTCATATCCTACCGTTCCGCATCGCAAAACACGGTTTAGAATTTTTACAGTATAATTTGCGGTTTGCATTTTTAATAAACGGTACAATGCAGTGAAACTTGCGGTTTTGAGTTGTCAAACCGTGATTCTAACCGTACCGCACCGCATATTTTGCACATTTTTTAATTTTATATAACACACACGCATATATATAGAGAGAGATAATAATTTATTATTTATGTAATATTTTCGGACTTTCCGTTTTGGATTTTGAGTTTAATTCAATATAGTAATCGACAATATTAATAAATTAGTTGGACATGTCACAACTTATATGTCCACTTTAGTTTGAAGTTTATTTTTTTTACTTCTTAGATTATTTTTAATTATACAATATATATATGGGAATCAGATGTATTGAAAATCTTTATTTTTTTGGACTACAGCCATTTTATCGTTGATTTTATAATGTATTTTTGAATTAATAGTTGTGGGATTGTAGGTGTAAAGTACGATAGGTACAAACGGCATAAATTGCACTGCACCGAACTGCATTTTGCAGTGCGGTTTTAGGTTTATGTAGTAAGGTTTGTAGTTTGGTTCTAAGACTATGTTTACTCACAATTTTTTTTAACTCGATCTCAATTAAAATATTACTTTCTCGTTCATCCACCTACACAATCTCACTTCTTCTTTCATTTAACCGTGATCCAATCCAATCAAAAATATAATTTTGTAAATATATATATATATATATATATATTCATATATAATAATTATTTTTAATTTAAATATTAAAAATAAATTAAACGGATTATTGTATATTTTAAAACGTGATTATAACTATAAAAAACTTATCATACAATTGAAATTAAATAAAACAAGTCACAAAAGTAAGTATGAAAATAGATCAATAGTGTCTTAGAGAAAATTGAAAACTATGAATTTTGGTATATTTTTTAATCTTTAATTTTTTTTCCTGTTAAAGTCACTTTTTAATTAAATAAATTATATATTTAAAAAAAATTAAACTAACCAATAAACAAATGTCACATGTCAATTTCATTTAGTAAAGAATGCCTCAATCCTGGATTGTTGAGTGAGAAGGATTGGTAGAGATTGATAACCTATTTCTTTTTTCCTCTAAAACTCTTTTTATCTTATTCACAATCTAATTGTTCAGATTATGACCGGAGATGGTCTAAATCAGACGGCAAATGCTACTAGTTTAGATCAGCCTTTAATTTTAAATTAAATCAAACTTACGTATATCAAAAATGTAAAAGGCACGCTATTGACGTTGACTTGTATAAAAATATAAATGATAATTATTTAGCAAGTGGAAAAGAGAGTTGATTTAAAATTACCTTATAATTCCTTTGAGTTTGATGACATGAGAGTTCCTAGAGCTTCATTTAATGTATAAAAGGGTGGTTTAAAGGGGATAAAGAGGGGGGTTTAAAATAAGATATGTTTAGATTCGAAACCGATAGACTTTTATTTACAGAATTGAATCGATATTAGATACATCGTTTTAATAATTTCAATGATGATATGAATTTATAAGCAATAGGATGTATATATTTTCAGATTCAAATATTTGGCATTAAATATACAAAGATATAATCAATAAATATAATAGTTTATATAATAATAGAATATTATATATGTATATAGGGTGGTTTATATTACAATCACCATCATTTGCACAATGCTACCTAATCTTAATCATCCAGTTTTTCATCTACGGTGGTCAACGGAGAATCCGTAAAAGTTGATTAAAAACTATATTTTTGATTTGTTTTATAATTTCAATTAGTAGTTTGAGAAATAGATATTTCATTAAATCATGATTATTATCAGCAATGAAACGGGAAATCATGAGGCATTCGGATCCTGCTTCATTATATATATATATAGAGAAAGTACTTAGTTCAAATGTTAACCAAGATTATTGTATTAACTTTGTTAACCAAGCTCAACCAATGAAAATTCATTTTTTATCTAGGTTCATATCTATCTCATAATTTAATGACAAGGGTAAATATGTAACTTTAGTTTGTATGTAACTCCCATATTATTAATTAGGAGTTACAAAATCAAAAAAATTCATAATTGTTATTGATTTACTATTGATCTTGTTTTTCTATAATATTGATTTATCTATCTATTATGTTATTGAATTTGTGATTGTTAAAGGAGACCCGATAGTAAAGTTTTCGATACCGTTCAAACTAATATGGATAAACCCATTGGAAAACAACTCGACAACAATGGGAAGGTTAAAATGGTTTACGATGACAATTGAACTACGAGTTCCGGAATTGAAGACAATAATCATAGCGTTTGTAATGGTAATGGATTAGTATGTTATTGTATTCGTTTTAATCGAAATTATGTTGATTATGACGTTTTTGTGTTTTTTATAGTTCATATTGTGTTGGTAGCTTTTTCTTTAATTATTACTACGAGCCCAATTAATACGTTCAAATGGAATGAGTTCATCGTCAACTTAATTTGTTATGCAATCCAATTCTGATAACCATTCAGATCCATCAGCTGCTTGTGATGTTTGACCTGCCATAGGCTGCAACTAGTGTTCATATACGTTTAGGTGCGTTCATATACGTTCAGTTGTGTTCATTTATGTTCTAGTAGGACATGAATCAAGGCATCTAATATTGAATTTATAATTTTTGTTAATTTATTATTGATCTTGTTCTTTTTATAATATTGGTTTTTCTATTTATAATGTTTTTGAATTTGTGATTGGTAGAAGAGACCCGATAGTAAAGTTTTCGGTATCGTTCAAGTTATTATGGATAAACTCATTGTTCATAATGAATGAACTATTGTTCACAAGTGTTCATATTGTGTTCATATGTACACTAGCTACATATCTCAACATTGGCTCGCTCCTGAATGTGTTCATAATGAAGGAACTATGTTCACAAGCTGTTCATATTGTGTTCATATGTACACTAGCTGCATATCTCAACATTGGTTCTCTTCTAAATGTGTTCATAGTGAAGGGACTATCATTCACAAGTGTTCATATTGTGTTCATGTGTACACTAGCTACATATCTCAACATTGATTCGCTCCTGAATGTGTTCATAATGAAGGAACTATTATTCACAAACTGTTCATATTATGTTCATACCTGTTTTCTTATTTATTTCCTTTCGTGTAGCAGTTATTCTTATTATGTTCATATTATGTTCATAAATGCTATGCAGTCCAAGTTCATATATATGTCAATTTTTGTTCGTATTTGACACAATGGTTCATATATATAGATGTGTTTGTATGGTTCTTACATTAACAAAAATAATGAGATTTTTTGATTTTGTAACTCCCAATTAATGATGTAGGAGTTACATAAAAAAGAAAATTACCTAAATACTCTTTTCCCCTTTGTTCACATATGTTTTTTGAAATTGTAAATTTAAAAAATTAATTTTCTTATCATGATTAATCACAACCGTTTATTATAAGAATCAATGGTCAAGATTGGTTAACAAAGTTAACACAATAATCTTTGTTAACATTTGAACCACCAGCCCCCTATATATATATATATATATATATTTGTGTAGGGTTGGGTTCACGTGAAATCAAGGGTTTTTCGTGAGACCCATAAGACCAATTTATGTTCATTTATCAACTTTATAAGCTAATGATCTAACGGTCTAAAGTTGCACGGTGGCAATTTTGTGATCATTAAGAAGTCTCGTGACGTTTATGAATGTTCAGGTTGTCAGATTGTAGATCTAATCCAATGGTTGAGAATTGGTCTTACAGGTCTTATGGAAAACCCTTGGTCTCACATGATTCCAAGTCTATTTGTGTGTGTGTGTATATATATATATATATATATATATATTTGTATATATATATATATATATATATATTTGTGTGTATAGACTTGGGATCATGTGAGACCAATGTTTTTTCGTGAAACCCGTAAGACCAATTCACAACCTTTGGATTAGATCTATAATATGAAAATCTAAACATTCATAAATGTCACGAGACTTCTCAGTAATCACAAAATTGTCATCGTGCAATTTAGACTATTAGATCATTCACTTATAAAGTTAATCAATGAATATAAATGGTCTTACGGGTCTCACGAAAAACTTTTGGTCTCACGTGAACCCAACCCTGTGTGTATTACGAGAACGCAAGAACAATCTAATAACCTCAAACTTTTTTAATTAATAAATTAACTTATATTAAATATAAATAAATTAATAAGGGCACTAATGTAATTAATTAATTTTTATAATTTTTATTTTATTTTAATTAGTCATAACTATCCCTTTTTTTCCTGCATGTTCGTTTCCACTCTCTTCTCTCTCCTTGTGATAATTGTGTGATTGTGTAACCATAACCTGTCGAAATCATGATCAATCAATTGTAACCATAACCTATTGAAACCATGAGTAATCGTTGTGATAAATGTGTGATTGTCTAACCCTAACTGATCGAAACCATGATCAAATTGAGTRCGCAAGTGATGTTATAATAGTGATATCACATGATTATCACACTCATATCACACCAAATTGTTTAGTGGATTTCGTCCGTAATCGTTGTGATAAATATGTGATCGTCTAATCCTAACTGATCGAAACCATGATCAAATCGAGTGCGCTGTTATGATAGTGATATCACATGATTATCACACCCATATCACACCAAATCGGTAGTCGATTTTCTAAGTTAACCCTAGCCGAGCGGAATCCTTGTGATAATTGTGTGATTATCACATGATTATCTCACCTATATCACACCCAAATCACACCAAATCGTGTTGATATAAGCGATAATGTGATAATTGTGTGATAATCACACCCATATCACACCAAATCGTGTTGATATAAGCGATAATGTGATAATTGTGTGATAATCACACCCATATCACACCCAAATCACACCAAATCGTGTTGATATAAGCGATAATGTGATAATTGTGTGATAATCACACCCATATCACACCCAAATCACATCAAATCGTGTTGATATAAGCGATAATGTGATATGGGTGTGATAATCATGTGATTAACCGTTTATTAGATAATGATAATCATGATCGTGTAATCGTATTAAAAGATTTTATGATATCATTTCCATTATTACCCTTTTAATTTTATAATATTTTCTGAATCTTTTTAAATTTCAATTTTAATTTTAAAAATCTTTTAATTTTATTTTTTATCACAATATGTGGTTATTGGGTTGTTCTCGCATTCTTGTAAATCACAGGGGTTCTCGTTTGAACCCTTCCCTATATATATATATGTGTGTGTGTGTGTGTGTGTGAGGGGGGGGGGAGGGTTGAAATAGGATTTTGCGTGCTAAAAAATGTTTATTAAAACCTTTTGAATCGTAAATTGGAGTTTGGTGTATTTTATAAAAAAAAAAATTGTAACTAAAATGAGTTTTAGTAAAAAAAAAAAATTAGAACTCGACGTCTTTTTATAGAATGTCATTTTAATGAGTTTTTGATGAATCAAAGTTGAATATTAAAAATAATTATCAAACTATATAATTAGAAGTTTTAATAAAATCGTCTTATTTAAAAACTAAAATTGGTCGTAACTTGAATTTTATAAAATTGGGTTTTGAAATTCTAAATTTGACAAGTGAAATAAGTTTTTACTATAAAAAATTGTATACTGATTTTTGAATGCAAGCATTTATCATTCTACGTCATTTTGTGAAATGCGATTAGTAACAAAATGATAAAATCCCTTTTTT
Source organism: Cynara cardunculus var. scolymus (assembly GCF_001531365.2). NCBI lineage: Eukaryota > Viridiplantae > Streptophyta > Magnoliopsida > Asterales > Asteraceae > Cynara > Cynara cardunculus. The sequence continues at coordinate 24,435 of NW_020201766.1, forward strand.
AGATTAATGTAAGTCAATGTCATCCTTTTAAATGACACTCGCTTGTTATTAAATGATCTTGTGGACAGTGCCTCTGGCAACCACTTGACCACCATGTTAATGTGAGATGGTGTTTTACCTTCCCATGACAATCATGGGCCAAGACCATAGTTTTTTTTTTGGACGACTTAGAACTCGATCTTATAAACAGTTCCTCTGCCAATTATAAGAGAAAGTTGGCATAGATGGGATAAACATGCCTAAAATAACAAAAGTATTGTCATATGATCCCATAAAGAACTAGGAGTTGCATATGTGATGCAATTGGTAATCGTCACCTACCTAAATAACTTAAACTTGTAATATGTACCTCCGTCAATTACAAATGAAAGAGTTTTATAGATCTTAACTTTAATAAAAATTAATGTTCCATAACTTAAGGGAAAGTAATTTTATTAAAGAATCAAATTTCGAAAGTACTAAATTAAAACTTTGTAATTTTTGTAGATGGCACCCTCGACACCTACACCGACCTTGATGCTAGGTCTTTCTCTAAGATCCGTCTTGGAAAAAGACAAGCTAAATGGTAAACTTCTTGGACTGGTACCATAACGATTGTCCTTAAACACGAGAAAAAGTCATACATTCTTGAGGGACCGTTCCCGAAGAACCCCCTACCAAAGCCACCAAAAGCATATGTGATGCTTGGACAGAGCACTTTGACAACTCAAATGAGATCTCTTGTTTGATGCTCGCCACTATAGTTCCAAACCTCCAGAAGGATTTGAAACGTTTAGGTGCTTATGAGATCTTGTCTCAGCTGAAAGCATGTTTCAACAACAAGCAAGGAAACAACGCTATGAAAGTCTGTCAAAGCGTTTCATGCTTGCAAGATGGTGGAGAGGACGTTTGTTAGTATTCATGTTCTCGAAATGAAGAGTTTAGTGGACCAATTAGAGAGGCTTTGATTGACTATCCCAGTTGAGTTAGTTATGGATTTGATTCTTAACTCACTCCCCAAATCCTTTGACTAGTTCATCATGAACTATAATATGAATAATTGGGAGAAGTCTATCTCAGAGTTGCATTTAATGCTCAAGACTGCCTAAAAGAACATTCCAATCTTCACTATAAAGGAAGGGAAAATCAAGAAACCCTCTACCACTCCCAAAGGCAACAAATATAAGGGGAAGGGTAAAGGGAAGGTCCCTCACGTTGCACATCAAGCCTAGAAGTAAAAGAAAGAGAAGGTGGCAAAGATGCCACTTGCTTTTATTGCAATCAAGTTGGTCATTGGAGGCGAAGCTGCCCAGCGTACCTTGCTGAGATAAACAAGGGCAAGGTTAGTGAGACTAGCCAACAAGGTATCTATGTAATAGAACTTTTTAGTTTTGCTTCTAAATCATGGGTATTTGATACTGGTTGTGGAACTCACATTTGTAATAATGTGCAGGGGCTCAAAAGAAGTAGGCAACTCAAGCCTAACAAAATGGATGTCCATGTCGGCAATGGAGCAAAAGTTGCAGTCAAAGCCATAGGTTCTTTTGAGTTGTTGTTACCTAATGGCATGTATTTGATATTAGACAATTGTTGTTTTGTACCTAGTTTAACTAAGAATATTATTTCTACTTCAGAACTATGTGAATCGGGTTACTCTTTTGGATTTTATAATAGCATTATTTTAGTTTCCAAAAGTGATATTGTTTATTTTGAGGCACGACCTCACAATGACATATATGAGATTGATTTTCATAGTTCATCTAATGATATTTCTATTTACACTGCAAACACCAAATGGTCAAAGTATGGCTTAAACCAAACTTATCTATGGCATTGTCACCTTGGTCACATAAACAAAAATCGCATAACCAAACTTCAAAAGGATGGAATTTTGGAATCAAATGACTCCGAGTAATTTGATACATGCGAGTGTTGTTTGAGTGGTAAGATGACAAAATCCCCTTTACTGGTATTGGTGAAAGGGCTTCAAATCTTTTGGGACTCATGCATATTGATGGATGTAGGCCTTTTAGAACCATGTCTAGAGGCGGTGAACGATATTTCATAACATTTACTGATGACTTCAGTAGATTTGTTTATGTCTGCCTGCTTAAACATAAATATGAAGCCTTTCAAATATTTAAAGAATTTCAAAGTGAAGTTCAGAATCAGCTTAGAAAAACAATAAATACCATTCGATCAGATTGTGGTGGTGAATACTTGAGCCAGGAGTTTAGTGATCATCTTAAAGATTGTGGGATTATCTCACAATTGACTCCTCCAGGTACGCCACAACATAATGGTGTGTTCGAAAGAAAAAAAATCATACTTTACTTGATATGGTACGATCAATGATGAGTCGCGTTACTCTTCCTATATCCTTTTGGGGGCATGCGGTGTTATCTGCTGCATATATACTTAATAGAGTTCCAACCAAAAAGATCAATAAGACACCATACAAGCTATGGAATAGAAGAGTTCCAAACTTCTCTTACTTGAAGGTTTGAGGTTGTGAAGCTTACGTACGATGTGAGACTTCCAACAAATTAGAACCCATATCTAGTAAGTGTATATTCGTAGGATACCCTAAGGAAACAAGGGGTTATTATTTCTATCTCCCTACCGAGAACAAAGTGTTTGTTGTTCGACGTGCTGAATTTTTTGGAAAAGAAGTTTATTTCAAATGAAGCTAGTGGGAGGCAGATTGATCTTGAAGAAATTCAAGAATCACTGGATATATCACAAGAGGTTGGCACTAGCAATCAACTAAAGGTTGATGAACTTGAGCAAGTAGTTACTCGGGTACCTGATGAAACACAAAGCATTCGCAAATCTAGTAGAGTTCCTAATGAACCCGAGAGATATGGATTTATCATGTCTTTTGATGAAGTATTATTAATGGATCAAGGTGAGCCCACTACCTACAAGGATGTTGCATCAGGTCCTAAATATGATAAATGGCTTGAAGCCATGAACGTAGAGATGCAGTCCAATTATGAAAATAAAGTATGAGACTTGGTTGATCTTCCTTCCAACAATAAGGCTGTTGGAAGCAAATGGATCTTCAAAAAGAAGACCGACATGGATGGTAACGTACATATTTTTAAAGCAGGGCTAGTAGCGAAAGGTTTCACACAAACTCATGGTATTGACTATGATGAAACATTATCTCCGGTGGCCATGCTTAAATCTATTAGAATACTGATTGCCATAACATCATATTATGACTATGAGATATGGAAAATGGATGTCAAAACGACTTTCCTCAATGGACACTTAAGTGAAGATGTCTATATGATGCATCCTGAAGGTTTTGTTAACACTACGTATCCTAATAAAGAATGTAAGCATAAAAGATCCATTTATGGATTAAAACAAGCATCTCAAAGCTGGAACCTTCATTTTGATAAGAAAATCAAAGAATTTGGTTTTATTAAAAATGAAGATGAGCCATGTGTTTACAAGAAAGCTAGTGGGAGTGCAATAGCACTTTTGGTCTTGTATGTAGATGGTATACTTCTCAATGGAAATGATGTCCCAACTTTGCAAGGCGTAAAGCATTGGCTTAGGAAATGTTTTTCAATGAAAGACCTTGGAGAAGCTGCTTACATCTTAGGGATAAATATCTATAGAGATATATCTAAGTGGCTTATTTGCTTGAGCCAAAGTGCATATATAAACAAAGTCTTGAAAAGGTTTAAGATGCAAGACCCCAAGCGTGGTTTCTTGCCAATGTCACATGGCACGGTTTTGAGCAAGTCTTAATGCCCTGTTACAAAATCTGATATACATCGCATGGATGGAGTTTCATATACTTCTACAGTTGGATCCACCATGTACGTCATGTTGTGCAATAGGACCGATGTCTCGTATGCTTTGAGCATGATGAGTAGGTACCCACAAAATCCAGGTGAAGGACTTACGAAGAATTAAATATATGTTTTTTGATCTATGGAGGACTGGAAGAAGATCTTGATGTAAAGTGTTACACAAATGCTAGTTTCCAAACTGACCTAGATGATTCTCGATCACAATCTGGCTATGTCTTCATTATGAACAGTGGAGTGATAACTTGGAAAAGTTCCAAGCAGAATGTAGTTGCACAATCTACTATAGAAGTTGAATACATTGCTGCCTTGGAAGCATCACAAGAAGCTGCTTGGATGAAGAAGTTCATTTTTGATCTAAGAATGGTTCCAAGCATTAAGGACCCCATAGAGATCTTTTGTGATAACGTATGTGCCATTGCACAAGCAAAAGAACCTAGATCACATCATAAAACCAAGCATATCCTCCGGAGATTCCACTACATTCATGAAATTGTAGAAAGAGGAGATGTGTGTATTCTCAAAGTTCACATAGATCAGAATAGGGCAGATCCATTCACGAAGCCTTTACATCAGTCTAAGCATGACGGACATGCTAGATCTATTGGGCTTCGACTTGCAAGTGATTGGATATAATATTGTATTTTAGTACGTGGATATTTTGGAACATGTAAGCAACACTTGATTATTTTAATATGATATGTGGAGACATAGTTATGATTAATTAACAATTGTTGTGTTCTATATTAGCATGTGAAAAATCCATGAATAAATCATTTATTCAAAGCAATCCATAGTCGGTTATAATTATGGGAATAATTATGAATTAAGACTAATGGGAATTGGTTGGTTGACCTTCATAGATGATGAAAGTAGGCAATGGTTGCAACCAAAATTCGCATGTGTTTGTTAGAAAACAAACATTGGATAACACCCGCTTTCGAGATTACTTATTGGATCGATGTCATAAGTGAATTTTGAGAAACGAGATAATTATCCCTAGACCTGATATACATATTGGTTTTTCATGTAAGAAATGTCATATCTTAATTTGGTCAAACACTGATTTAACATGCAGTTATAAAGGCCAATATTAGACATGATAAGATATACATTGAAAGCATATGTAGTCAAGATGGAATTTGTTCCTTTCATTTGATGTGAGAGTGACATCGTTGGGCCCCTCGATGATTCTTAAGTGATGAAAATGCATGGACATGCTCAGACTAAGTTAAGTTGTTCAACAATGTTTGCTTTATCATTTTGAATCTCGATCGAGTAACAGAATAGTTGAACACCATATCAGAATGATTCGATCCATGTTTTATGTTTCAACGGGATGTCGGTAACAAAGGGTTAATAGTATTATTACCTGTAACATTGATAAGAAGCTCATGAGTTTAGAGATCATTTCATATAAGGGTAGGTTTATTGTATGTCATTAGGGATAGTGGCATGTTGCAAGACGTTTACCACTATCTATATCGTGATGTGTTGTATGATGTGCAAGTGGGAGATTGTTGGATCTATATGCCCATTATACTAAACTTGACTATACGGCTAATAATACACGATCCCAAATGGTCACACACATACAAGCAAATTAACCTCAATCGTACGATCGAATGTGATTTGATTATTTTTAATCCAAACAATTGCTATGCAAATTATTATTTAATCGAAGTAATAATTTCTGATAATAATAAAATACGTGTTGTATATATTTTGACTAGTATTTGAGTCTAATATGTATTTGATACATAATATTATTTTCATTCTTTTAAATGTACACTTAATTTGTTATGTGTGACATTAACTATATAAGTTTTATATTTTGATATAAAATTTATATGAAATAATTAATAACTAACTAATAAAACTATGGTTGATTTTAGGTTGTTTATTATTTTATTTCTAAGTGTATTGGTTGCTTCCAAGTACAATACAAAGGACATTTAAAATATTAAAAAAAGGACATGGTATGGGATGTAAGAAGTAGGGGTGCTCGCGGTCCAGTTTGGACGGTTTAACCCCTCAAACCACAAATCAAACCGTAATGGTGATTTATAAAATTTTCAAACCGAGCGGTTTGACATCAAGTGCCCAGACCGGTCAAACAAGACCACGAAAAAACGGTCTAGTCTGACCGGTTTAGGCGGTTTGAGCCTTTAATGGACCAAATATTAAATTTGGAAAACATATATAATTTAGAATTTTAGATTAAATATCTATTTTAACAAAACAAAATATCTAAACAAATAAATGTAATAATTAAGCAACTCTTGAATACAAAGTCGAAGCAATCCAAAGTACGAACAAATAAATATATAACATATTAGAAAACAAACAAATTATCAAAATTACAACTCTACTGCAAGTATTGAGTAACAAAATCCATGACTTCACAACCTTCAATGATTCAATTCTTGAGTCTTGAGTTCTTGACCAAACAAAATAGAAGTCAAATCTAAGTTGGTTGAATCACTTGGTTGATGTCTTGATGATGTGCGCTGAAATCAAACCATGGATTAGAAAGATCAATAGATTGATGGAGTTCTTGAGAGATTTCAAAATTTGGAGACCGTCAATATCAAATGTGTCGATATGTTCGATAGTTGAATGGTTTTAGTCATCGATTTTGATTATGTTAGATGTTAGGCTTAGGGATATATTTGGGTCATAGCCAATAAATTAAAAAAATTGGGCTTGCTAATATTAATATATATATATATATATATATGTATATATATATATATATATATATTTGGCGATCGGTTTGGTCCAAACCGCCCAAAAAAGGTTCCAAACCGCAGACCAGACTGGACCACCCGGTTTTGCTATTTTCCAAACCAGACCGGACCGCTAGACCGCTCAAACCGCCAAAAACGGCCCGGTTTGACTTGGTTCGGCCGGTTTAAGCAGTCCAATGGTTTTTTTTAACACCCCTAGTAAGAAGTATGTTCAGAGATATGGCCTCCCATTCTTTCTTCTTTTCTTCCTTTTGAATCTATCATATATATGCATGTGTGGTGGTTCAACAAAAAGAAGGTAATATATATTCTCATACTATCCTAACTCTTTCTAAGTTTTCTCTCTAAAATTCCAAGTGTTAGAGACTTTTGAGAAAGAGTTCTTGGGAGAAAAAGTGCGGAGATACATACTTGGTTTTTATTTCTAAGATAGAGACAAAAACACACTAGTTTGGGTTGCAAGGAGGTTGCTTGGTGCGATCAACTTTGGAGGAAGATTCATTTTTTTCTCTACCCGACATCAATGTTCAAGCTTTAAAGGTTGTATATGTAAAACCCACTATGGTTGTGTTTTCGTTTTTCTAAGTTCTTTAATGCATGAGTTCCTTATGGGAGTTTTTGTGAAAATCGTAGTAGGTTTATTTTATGCTTCCATTGCTATCTTTGATAATATCGTTTTAAAGTTTCCTACAAATCCCTTCAGGATTTTGGGGTGAAGCCATGTTAACGACTTATTGCTTATTAAATCGAGTTCCCAATAGAAGGAACATGATTACCCCATATGAACTTTGGTTCAAGAAAAGACCAACTTGAATTGTATTCGAGTTTAGGGTTTTCGGACGGTCGTAAGACTACCTGGACCCAAAAGGAAAACTTTGGGTGAGAAAGGTATTAAGTGCATCTTTATTGGATATGTCGAGCATTTCAATGCTTATAGGTTCTATGTTATTGAACCAAATGATTTTATAGTGATTCACACTGTTATAGAATCGATTGTTGCTTTATTTGATGAAATTAAATTCTCTTCAATACGACCGAAGTACTAGTTCCAAGTACTAGTGGAACTAGTAGGTTCGAAGAACAACCAGTTGTTCCAACTGAGTTTTCGATGCTTCGAAGGAGCGAAAGAGGAATGATAGAAAATCCTTTGGTTCTGATTTCCAACTACATTTGATGGAGGGGTTAAGAGATGAAATTGTGTTACAATTTTCTTACTATTAGTATTAAGGATGATCCAAAATCATTGGATGATGATATGAAGTCTCAAGATGTTTCTTTCTGGAAAGAAATAATAAATGATGAGATGGATTCCATTGTGGGAAATAATACTTGGGTATTATCGGACTTGTCACCTGGTTGTAAACCTTTGGGATACAAGTGGATCTTCAAAAGGAAGATGAAAGTTGATGGGTCAATCGACAAGTTTAAAGCTCGATTGATAATCTAAAGCTCTAGGCAACGGGAAAGGCATTGACTAATTTTGATACCTATGTATTGGTTGCTAGAATCTCAACAATAATATTGTTGATAGATTTAGGAGTTATTCACAATCTAATGATTCACCAATGGATGTCAAAACAACATTCTTGAATGGTGACTCTAAGGAGAAAGTTTACATGAAACAACCAGAAGGTTTATTATGCCCAAGATGGAGCATAAGGTATGTTAACTTGTAAAATCATTGAATGGGTTGTAACAAGCACCCAAACAATGGCATCAAAAGTTTGATGAGGTTGTTTACAACGATTTATGTTAAATCAAGCGGACAAGTGTGCCTACAACGAATTTGACACATTCGTTAACAAAGTAATAATATGCTTGTATGTCGATGACATGTTAATATTTGTCACTGACCAAAATAAAGTTGATAAAACCAATGAGTTTTTGTCATCAAGTTTCTCCATGAAAGATATGGGAGAAGCGGAAGCAATCCTTGAAATAAGGATCAAGCATGAGAACAAGGGGATTGCAATTACACAATCTTGTTACATTAAAAAATTATTAAAGAAATTTAATTACTTTGGCTGTTTTCCAGTGAGTACTCCATTTGACCCGAGTGTGAAGCTTATGGCCAATTCGGGTGAAGCGGTGTCACAACTCGATCACTCAAAGGCCATTGGGTGCTTGATGTATGCCATAACAAGCACTATGCCGAATATTGCTTTTGCCATAGGAAAATTGAGTAGGTTTACTAGTAATCATGTTATTCAAATACTTGAAGAAGAGTATTCAAGTACTTGAAGAAAACCATAGATTATGGTTTGTCATATATCAGGTTTTTTTTTGTATTAAAAGGATATTCAGATACAAGTTGGATTACCAACCTAGAAGATAAGTCTTCTATGAGTGGTTAGCTTGGGGGAGGTGCCATCTCATGGGCTTCCAAGAAACAAACTTGCATCACGAGTTTGACTATGGAGTCGAAATTCACAGCATTAGCTGATATTAGTAAAGAGGCTGAGTGGTTAAGAAATTTAATCCATGAAATTTCATTATAGCTGAAACTAGTGTCACTCATTTATATCCGTTGTGATAGTACGGCTACTTAGGCTAAAGCTTAAAGCCAAGTGTACGTTGACAAATCTAGACATTTAAGTGTTAGACATAGCATGATTCATGAGTTAATCACAAACGGGGTGATTTCAGTTGAATTTGTTCAGTTACAACAAAATCTAGTAGACCGTTGACGAAGGGCTTAGCTAGGGACTTGGTTAACAAGTCGGTGATAGGGATGGGATTAAAGTTCATATAAATCTCTAACGGTGAGATATCCAATTCTTTTCTAATACAACATTAGAAGTTGAAATCAATGGGAAGGCTCATTCTAAGATATTGGAGCACAAGTTGTTCATCCCAAGATATGTGCTCGGTACTGCAAATGGAGGAGGTTGAAGGTATACATCTTAATAGTTCTTTTTATTAAAGTGCATGTGTAGGTGCATGATTAAAAGGAACTACCTATATGATTGAGAAGTGTAGCCGCTTCAAGAAGCTTGGACTTGGCTTTGTATACACTCACGAATGGATAATGTTATAACCGGGTTTTCTGCAAACCTAGTCAAGGTACCCCTATGTGTTATTATGTGAATTATGTGATAGCATGCATGTTATCTTAAATATAAATGCATGAATTATGTGCACATGTGTGGTAATTTGATATTATGCATGCATGTGAAAATTTTATAGGCGGTTATATGATAAAATAATATGTGGGAATATTATTATAATTCAAACCTTCATGGTTAAGAAAGGTTTATTATAAAACATTATCTTTCCACCGCCTAATGATTTTATATTAAAAAGATATTCATTACCGCCTCATCCTAAGTATAAAAGAAAGAGGATAAGGTAAAAACCTTATCAGTTCACTATTTTACAAAATATACAAGAGAAATTTAAAGGCGGTGAAGAGCATTTCTTGAAGAAATTGCTGTTGAGGATTCTGTTAAATTGCTGTGTGATAACTTGCAGAATCTGTGTTATCAAGGTGAGTTTTATTAACCTTTTGATTATAACCGTAAGTTTGTAAGCTGTTGTTCAATCTTGTAATCTAGTAATTACGGATGATTGAGATTTAGAAAGAATCTGGTGAAAACTGCTTTTAAACAGTTTTGAAAGAAATATTTTATGGTTCAAAGATTAGAACCTGTTTTGGAAGGATTGAACAAAAACTGTTCTTTAGAATCAATTTTAAAACAATGCCTGTTTGGGAAGAACAAGTTGAATTGAGTAATTTGATCTAGAACAAGAGTGTTCTTATGATTGGAAAGGTTTGATTATAAACCTGTGTTGAGAATATGATTTGGATAAAAACTATGAATGAGGTTCACTCTAACAGAAAGGTCTGCAGCCTGTCATTGGGTGAAATAGTTCATATGAATTTTAGGGGAAATAAGGATGGTCATTGTGTGTAAAGGATAATTATTGCTATAAACATGAGATTGATGGATGTAATAAGGATGGTCGTTGTGTGTGTGCATGATATAACTCTTGCTATTATATCTAATAAGATTACAACAGATTGGAGTTCTCTCTTCATGGTGATTTGAGGATTCAGAGATGTTGTTCTTATTGGAAATAGTAGTATTGATGTTATAGTTACGGGAAAAATATGTGACTTATGGTCATTGGTTTTGGCAAAAAGTATTTTGGAACAGAGTGTTCATTTTATGAGGAATCAGAGAAGCTCTGGTTGGTTCTCAGGATTGGACCAAAGGATTCTGGTTATTTAAGAAATATGTTTATTTTAATAAATCAAATAGACCAGAGGCTCTGTATTTATTGATAAGAGCTTCTGTGTCAAAATCATGTTTCAAGAAGTTTTTAAGAAAAAGGAATTTCATACTAAGTGTTTTATACAAAAGACAGACCAGAGGGGCTCTGGTCGACTCGCACGTTGAACCGGAGGCTCTGGTTGGTCATAACTTTTGAACCAGAAGTTCCGGTTAGTACAACCAGAGGCTCTGTGTAACATCCCAATTCTAATTTTCTATATTATTTGCTAAGTGCGCCTAATTTACATTTTACGAAGGATATTATGTGCTTACATGCGAGAAAATGTTAAGCATGTTGAAATTTTACTACGTGTATTAATAGTGGCCATATAAGGTAACCAATGATTTAGTGGGAGTTTGGGGATGAAATTTTAAGGTCATACTTCCTTGGAGTATATGAGAGGATTTAGAAAATTTCATCCCAATCGGAGTTAGATTGAGAAAATTGGTAGAAATAGATGAATGAATCATGGTTTCTTGTTGATTTTACCTTGATGAWGATAAAATGAAGTTAACATYTRAGTTTGGTTAGKATTGGAATGGAATTGGATACTTATTTGGATAAAAGTATGATTTTTCGAGTTTGAAAGTCATGTTACAGCACTGTTTTGTAAAAATCGTAGAAAATCTTAGAAAAATCAGAAAAATATGAGGTCAGYGGMTTTGGAAAKATATACATCTCTACTTTAATCCATCTGTTGAAGTCAAAGTGTGATTTTGAGTTTAAGTGAGGTAAAATAGAGGTTAAAAACAGAGCTGCAACATATAATTAAAGTTAGCTTATGACATGATTAAGTTGATAAAATGTGTTTGGTTGTACCAATGCTTACGAAATTTGATATATGAACTCCAGGGGATAATTTAAGCTTGTTTGATTCCTTTGGAGGGTATCTTATAGTTGGATTGCAAGGTTGGTCATTTGTCGTTCGGTTTGACCGTATTTGACATTCGGTCGTGAGGTGAGTTAAATAACTATTCAAATATTATTGTATTAATTGTATATTTATGTGCCATCTATATGTATGTGATTTCTATGACTTTAGATGCGGATTTTATTTGTCTTTTGTCTTTGTACGTATTGATCTCTCGATTACGAATTCTTCCGAAATGTCGGTCGGTTTGGATATCCATATATTCCGCCGGTATTGTTTCTTTGATTTCTTGTGAAACTGGAAGTACGGGGATTACTTTATGTGATCCGTCCTAAAAACAGTGAATGTCAACATGCCGGTGAAGGGGGAGGAACCGGTGAGACATTCTAGTCGTTCTCGTTGTCTGTTGGCCGTACTCGGTGCCTAATGTGAAGAGAGGCACGAGTACAGGGACTTGGGCATACCCGGGAGATGAAGGCGGGCTCCCTGCCAGTCCTAAGCATTGTATTCCATGAACCATAGGAGCTCAAGCATACCCAGTGACGATGGGCTCCCTGCTAGTCCTATGTGTTCCATTGTTTGGTTATTCCGACATGTTTCTTTAGACCGTTTGACTAACGTATGATATTAGTCCCTTGCAAAGAAATTGACCTGGTATCATTTGATAATTACTTGTAATTTGCATTTCGAAATAAGCATGTTATGTCATGTGAATTGTTGGATTCCGGCACTTGGTCTTTGGTTATATTATGGATATTCCTTGTTCCGTAAGTGTTAGTCATAGTTTATTGTTCATTGATGAAACCGTTTGGTTGGTTTTGGTTCCCGGGTATTTGTATAGAGTTGATTTCAATAACATTTGTTTAGACTATTTATCTCACTAAGCCATGTGTTTATTCCGTTAGCTCATTTTTTTTTCAGGAAAGAAAGAAGATAAAGGCAAGAACCCRGTGTAGTTAGTTCGTGATTAGTTTGGGGTTCGTTGCCAAACCTTGGTATATATATATAATTATGTCTAGTTTCTATTTTGGATTGTAAATATATCCGGGTAGTTATTATGTTGTCCCGATTTTTGGCTGGTAAATGTTTTAATTATAAGATTGTAAGCTTTTGTTTTGGATTTGGAAATACTTATTAAAGTATAATTAGCTTTTGGTGGTTTACTTAGAAAATGATATCTCGTATGTTATGTTTGGTGAAATCGTAATCGAGGTGTTACAAATATGGTATCAGAGCAGTGGTTTGAGGGATTTAGATATTAGAAATGATATCTAGACTCAAACCTAGGCATTGAGATCGTATAGTAACTAGGCTATGATAAAATACGGGATAAGGACCAATAGGAGAAACCTAGGTGGGGATGGAACCAAGGATAGGGTTATATCTAATAAGTATGTGTTAAAACTTTCAGTAAATGGCTGACGACGATGCAGCAGGCCATACACCGACAGACCCACACATGGGGAAAAATGACCTTGAGGCAAGCCATGATCAAACGATCCCTAATATTGGGGGAAATGATTCGGGTAACACTAGAAATGATGAGGAAGTCCCTATATCTCCTCGAACAGAAAGATTGATGAAAATGATGGCTGATCAGATGAAATCATTGACTGATCAAATGAAAGCCGCCTTAGAGGAGCAAAGACAAGAATTTGAGAAGAGGTTAAAAGAACATAATCCGAC
>NW_020201766.1:40887-42860 GCF_001531365.2 Cynara cardunculus var. scolymus
GGTCCCCAGACTTGGCGGTATGCGGGATGTTGTCTTAACGGAAGCACATAAGTCACGATTATCGATACACCCAGGGAGTACCAAAATGTACCAAGATCTACGTTTAGATTATTGGTGGCCTGGGATGAAGACTGATATTGGACGATATGTCGAGAAGTGTACCACATGCTTACGAGTAAAAGTTGAACACCATAAACCGTATGGTAGTTTACAGCCTCCCGAGGTACCGATGTGGAAATGGAAAGAATTAACCATAGATCTGGTTACTAAACTACCAAAGACCCAACGAAAATACGATAGTATTTGGGTTATAGTTGACCGGTTGACCAAATAGGCACAGTTATACATCAACGAAGTTGTCTCGCGACACAGTGTACCAATAAAGATTATCTCTGATCGTGACTCCCGATTCACTTCTAAATTCTGGGCTGGATTTCAACAAGAGTTGGGAACACGTCATGTGTTTAGTACGGCCTATCATCCTCAGACTAATGGACAATCCGAACGAACCATTCAGACCCTCGAGGATATGCTACGTGCATGTGTATTAGAATTTGGTGGAAGTTGGGATGCTCACCTACCATTGGTTGAGTTTTCTTACAACAATAGTTACCACTCGACCATTGGAATAGCTTCCTACGAGGCTTTATACGGGTGTAAGTGTCGTACACCCTTATGTTGGCGAGAGACAGGAGAGAAAATTTTAGCTGGTCCCGAGTTGATTCAGATCACGCATGACAAGATTCAAATTATTCGTGATAGAATGAAAGCTGCCCAAGATCGTCAAAAGTCTTATGCAGATCGCCGCAAAAGGCCAATCGAGTTCTCGGTTGGTGATATGGTAATGCTGTAAGTTTCTCCTTGGCGAGGAGTGCTTCGATTCCAGAAACAAGGTAAATTGTGTCCACGATTTATCGGCCCGTTCAAAATATTGGAGCGTATCGGGAAACAGGCTTATCGACTAGAATTACCAGAGGAACTTACGGGGATACACGATGTGTTTCATGTCGGGTACTTACGTAAATGTTTGGGTAAACATGAGGAGACGATTCCCTTATCAGAAGTCAAAGTAGTTGAAAAATTAAGATATATTGAAGAACCAGAGTCCATTCTAAACGAGAGAAAGGTGAACCTACGTAATAAGGAAGTGGACTTGGTGTTGGTCAAGTAGAAACACCATAGGGGACCAAATTGTACGTGGGAGCGTAAAGATGAAATGCAGGCCAAATACCCTTCTTTGTTCACACGACAATGATTTCGGGGACGAAATCCTCAAAAGGAGGAGGTATTTGTAACATCCCAATTCTAATTTCCCATATTATTTGCTAAGTGCGCCTAATTTACATTTTACGAAGGATATTATGTGCTTACATGCGAGAAAATGTTAAGCATGTTGAAATTTTACTACATGTATTAGTAGTGGCCATATAAGGTAACCAATGATTTAGTGGGAGTTTGGGGATGAAATTTTAAGGTCATACTTCCTTGGAGTATATGAGAGGATTTAGAAAATTTCATCCCAATCGGAGTTAGATTGAGAAAATTGGTAGAAATAGATGAATGAATCATGGTTTCTTGTTGATTTTACCTTGATGATGATAAAATGAAGTTAACATTTGAGTTTGGTTAGTATTGGAATGGAATTGGATACTTATTTGGATAAAAGTATGATTTTTCGAGTTTGAAAGTCATGTTACAACACTGTTTTGTAAAAATCGTAGAAAATCGTAGAAAAATCAGAAAAATATGAGGTCAGTGGATTTGGAAAGATATACATCTCTACTTTAATCCATCTGTTGAAGTCAAAGTGTGATTTTGAGTTTAAGTGAGGTAAAATAGAGGTTAAAAACAGAGCTGMAACATATAATTAAAGTTAGCTTATGACATGATTAAGTTGATAAAATGTGTTTGGTTGTACCAATGCTTACGAAATTTGATATATGAACTCCAGGGGATAATTTAAGCTTGTTTGA
>NW_020201766.1:43903-46193 GCF_001531365.2 Cynara cardunculus var. scolymus
GTTGTCCCGATTTTTGGTTGGTAAATGTTTTAATTATAAGATTGTAAGCTTTCGTTTTGGATTTGGAAATACYTATTAAARTATAATTAGCTTTTGGTGGTTTACTTAGAAAATGATATCTCGTATGTTATGTTTTGGTGAAATCGTAACCGAGGTGTTACACTCTGGTCGAGCAAGAGCTCTGGATAGTTATTCTTTTGTGAAAAAGACTATCTTATTGGTTGGAAGACTTAACTCAAAAACATTACAAGGAATTATATGAGCCAGAAGCTCTAGTTAGTACAACCAAAGGCTCTGGTCGAGAAAATAGAAGCTCTGATAGACAGACTAGAGGGGCTCTGGTCGAGAAAATAGAAGCTCTGATAGACAGACCAGAGGGGCTCTGGTCCTGTTTATTGAAATATATTCCAAGTGTGGTTTGGAACCAGAGGCTCGATGAACCAAAACAGAATATGATTTTCAGTCTATGCAACATGAGATGGATTATTTGAAATAAATGTTTTTGGTGATCTTCACCCTGCATTACATAAAAAGGGAACCTCACTAGACATTTATGTCTAACCCTCATTTTGTGTTTTCTAAAATATGTGTGCAGGTTATGAGAATAAGGGAAAAAGCATTATGTTAATGTCATCCCTATGTGCTTTGCTATGTGAAGATCTTGGTTAGCCATGTGTTGAAGCTTAGATACTAGGATACAAGAGCATGTACTTTTGAGAATTTTTGAGTTGTAGATTTTAGTCTCTTGTATTATGGACATGTGTGGAGAAAACATGTATTCTATGAATGAAATATGTGTTATATGCAATGTATGGTTTGGGGGTGTTACAGATAAGGACACATGGCAGGTTGTAGTGTCAAATTTAAAGTTTAGAGAGTCATTTAATTCATGTGTATGTTATTGTTTAGTACTCAATTGAGTTGAAGGGTTCAATCCATAGGATACCCAGATTCTCGAGTATTTGAAATGTGTAATATACTAAGATGGAAATTCAGTCTTCTAGATATTTCCATTTATTCTTGAGTTTGTTTTCCTATATTAATAATTGTTTGTGAATCAAGGATTGCACTAAAATGGGGGAGGAATGTTACTGATTTTAGTGAAATCATTGGTTCGTTTTATGTAATTGGATTCACAAAGAGAATATAGGGTTGTTAGTTAAGCTATAACATGGGTTAGGAGGTATGGACTGTACACTCGTGTAAGATAACTAGAACCCAAGATTGTTGAATGGTCTTGTATAAGGAGGGTCTATGTGGCAGATGGCAGTGCACGGGTCATGCTCTTTTACACTTGAAAAGAACAAGGGTCGTGCTGCAAACATAAGGCTGAGCACGGGCCATGCGTTTTTGGTCTTTAGAATGGCATGGGTCGTGCATTTTTGGTCTTTAGAATGGCACAGGTCATGCGTTTTTCATCATAAAGTTATTGGCTCGTGTGTTCAGCTCTATATAGCTTATGGTACACTAGCTAGCTAATGGGTCTGTTATGTTCAACAATAAGATGAAGGTTCAATTAGAGGATGGAAATTGTGTTCAACTAGCTGATGGTGTATTAGTGTTCAGTTAGCTGATGGTTAATTCGTGTTCAGCGTAGCTGAAGGTTCACGAATGTTGAGCGATGTTCATCTCGCTGAAGGATTGCCATATGTGTTTAATTATATCTAGTTAATGCTTGGCCACTAATTATTACTTGTCTTATTTGCAACCACTTTCTCCTAATTTCCAGCAATCATTCCCATTTAAAGGGAGTTATTCTCGGCTTTAATATAAGAGCGGTTGTGATTCTCTAAGTTTAAAAGAAAACAATTTATGCCATTATCGTGACCGAATTTGAGATTATCCTCAAGTAAATTTTGTGATTCCCCAACATATTAAGATTGGAACATCATTTAAAGAAAGTAAGCTTTCACGCACTCTCAAGTTTTATCCAAGTTCATATAATCAATCATTGTTTTCTTCACATAGTTTTCTTCATAGAGTTTTCCAAATTCCCCCTACACTACCCAAATGAGACTTCTAAATCCCATGTTTGTAAGATTTCACTGGATTCCAAATCCATGCAATCCCAAACCTATAATGAAGATGAAATTGAATTCCCATTCCTTTCAAATTCCAATAATCAAAGTAAGCAAATTATCTATACTATCTTATAAAGCATTTGGCTAAAACTCTTAAAAACTCTTAAAACTCTTAGAACTTTTAAAAACTCTTAAAAACACTTAAACTCGTTCATCCCTAAACGATTTCATCCCTATCCGATTTCATCCCATATCTGAATTCGTGTAAC
>NW_020201767.1:0-491 GCF_001531365.2 Cynara cardunculus var. scolymus
CACAAGATAGACAAAGAAGTTATGCAGATAAACGTCGGAAGCCGATTGAGTTTCAAATAGGTGATAGAGTAATGTTGAAAGGATCACCTTGGAAAGGAGTGATATGTTTTGGAAAAAGAGGGAAGTTATGTCCAAGATATGTTGGACCATTCCCTATTATTGAAAGAGTTGGGGAAGTGGCCTATAAGTTAGAATTTCCTTTGGAATTAAGTGGAATTCATGACACGTTTCATGAGTCAAATTTAAGGAAGTGTCTAATAAGTCCAGATGTGGCAGTACCATTACCTGAGATTAAGGTAGATGAGAGATTATGCTTAGAAGAAACCCCTGAACAGATTACTGATTATAAGGTGAAGAAATTACGAAACAAAGAGATTCGATTAGTAAAGATTCAGTGGCGTTATCATAAAGGACCAGATGCCACCTGGGAATCAGAATCGGAAATGCGGATGAAATATCCCTACCTTTTTGCTTAAGTAAAATTCCGGGAC
>NW_020201767.1:2416-4764 GCF_001531365.2 Cynara cardunculus var. scolymus
ACCACGTCGGGATCATGCCTAACCTCTTTCGCTCCAATTTCGAATGCTCGACCCCGCACTTGACCTCCTGGGTTCCCTGGATTAGCGGGTCTTACTTGGTCAAAATTCGGTCTTTGCTTCCTTCTTGGGCATTCATTCCGCGTATGATCCACACTTCCACACTCAAAACACGATCTCCTTCGACAATCTTTTGTAAGATGGTCTGTCCTTCCACACTTTTGACAGGCAATGCATTTTCCCATGTGTGGATATCTACATTTATCACACTTAAGATTATTTCTTTTGACTGACCGCTTGAGTCTGAACTCCGAAGCTTCCCTTTACTCTTCAATTCCTTTTAAATCATGCTCCAGATCGTTGGTTACTACTCTTCTCTATCTTCCTCTTACCTTTGGTTTTGCCTTTTGCCAACTCTTTAGACCGAACAACATTATTGGTCAGCATGGTTTCTATGCTTATTGCTTTTTGGAGCGTCTTTGGGTTTGCCGATGTGATATCTCCTCAAATCTCTTGAGATAAACCCCAAATGTATCTATCGACTCGATTTTCTTCGGGTGTCACTAGATGTGGTACTAGTTTTGCTAATTTGGGGAATCAAGAAGAATAACCATCTATATATGCTCCCTTCATTTCGTGATTCCTCAGCTCAAATTCCAGCTTCTGGAGTTCACTCCTTGGGCAATACTCATCCTTGAGTAGCTTCTTGAATTCTTCCCATGTAAGCTGAGTAGCTGCCTCTCGTCCTCTAGTTTGTACCAATGTATTCCATCAGGCAAGTGCCCTTCCTTGTAACAAGCATGCAACATATTCTACTTTGTTTCCTTCAGTACATTTACTGATGTGAAGAACATATTCCATGCTCTTGAGCCATGATAATATTCCTACTGCTCCTTCGGTTCCATATAATTCTTTCAGGTTGCAAGATCTAAAAGATTTATAAGTGAATTCCCTAGCCACCCTCGGCTTTGATTGTTTGGTTGGTTAACATTCAAACCATCAACCACTTGACTGACTATATTAGGAGTGCCGCTAAGAGTTGCTCACACACGAGTCGTGCGACTTCCGGGTTCTCTCTTTTTGGGGGCAAATTTCTAACGCACAAATTCTAAATCGAAGTTCGATTATTTTTGCTGTTTATCGTTGTAACTACTTTATTGACTTATGCATGGTATAATCAAATTATCTAATCATGCATCCATGGTAATATAATAACTTGATATAATAAAAGCATTCAAGCATTAATCATCATCATCAATAAAACTCTTAAGGTTAAGACGAGAGTTGCTACGGTAGAAGCAAAATGGTAGAAAACAAATTAGAGCTTCTGGATGACCAGAGCCTCTTGTTGACCAGAGCCCCTGGTTGAGGTTCCCATACTTGAAACTACATTTGACTTTTAACTCATTGGCCTCTGGTTCAACCTTCATAGCAGTCCATTGGATCTCTTGGTCCATCAATTTTAGATTCCTCATATACAGTAAACCGATGAATCGCCTTCCATCAACCTTTTGGTTCCTCATACATACTGAACAGATGGATCATCTTCCATTAATCTCTGATTCTTCATACTTAGAAAATATTTCCCTTTCATAGACCAGAGCCTCTGTTTCTTCTAACCAGTGCTTCTGGCTCTCGAAATCAAACCAACCAGATCTTCTGGACGTTCTTCACTTATATAGAATAGTGGTCCTTATTCAAAACTAGAACGCAATTCTCACTCTGTCCAGGCAATTTCATACCTAACGTACAGTGCAAATTTTGAATACAGAGGCTATAGAGACTATATCCTTTTATCTATGTCTAGCTTCCAAGTATTTAGATACATAGTTGACCATCAGGATGTCTTAGCGCTCTATATATCTTGCTTCACTTCACAACCAGAGCTTCTAGTTAATCTAAGGTGATGGATATTCGTAGTGAGTATAATGCATAATTTCGTGCTTTTCATAACAATTTCTTCATGGGAGCATATCTCTAGTATAGCCGATTTAGTTCTTCTTATTATATGTAAGTTAAACATAGGTGATCAGGCTATGTTTAAATAACATATAACAATGTGACCCGCTTTCAATTCATATGATTCCCAATTCTTTAAAATTCCATTTTGAAGATTTTTGGTTATAGTCGATGGTTCTTAAGGAAAACCAACGTTCTCTATAACCGAAGCTCTGATACCAAATCTGTCACACCCCGCTAAAGCAGAAACGCGAGGTGCATCAGGCAATTGTGTCACAGCGACGAAAATAGATAACAACCTTAAGTTTTACATAATAAAGCGAGTTAAATTTTACAACCAAAATCTTATAAAATTCTTCATTTGCAAAAACTTCCGATTCTAACTAAATCAG